>NW_009707275.1:0-12743 GCF_000703405.1 Apaloderma vittatum | reverse complement strand
CTAGATGATCTTTTGAGATCCCTTCCAACCGACATTCTGTGATTCTGTGATCCTCTATGCTTGTAGGTAATTCAAAACATGTTGCTTGCTGTAATTGCAAATAAGTATTTTTTTAAATTAAATCCCAAGTAGCAAACTGTCTTAAGAGCACAGTGACAGGTTTATGTCCATACCTTCAAGAGTCTGAGTTTCATCCTCCCTCATGTTACTGTAGAAGGAGATACAACTCAGAGGGACCCTCACAGGCTTGAGAGGTGTGCTCATCGAAGCCTCATGAAGTTCAACAAGGCCAAGTGCAAGGTCCTTCACCTGGATTAGGGCAATTCGAAGCACAAATACAGGCTGGGCAATGAGACTGAGAGCAGCCCTGCAGAGAAGAACTTGGAAATGCTGGTGGATGAAAAAGTGAACATGTGCATTCACAACCCAGAAGGCCAGTTGCATCCTGGGCTGCCTCAAAAGAAGCATGGTCAGCAGGTTGAGGGATGTGATTTTTCCCCTCTACTCAGCTCCTGTGAGACCCCACCTGCAGTACTGCATCCAGCTCTGGGGCCCTCAACATATGAAGGACATGCACCTGTTGGGGCAACTCCAGAGGAGGGCAACAAAGATTCTTGCGTGTTGGAGCACTTCTCATATGAGGACAGGCTGAGAGCTTAGACTCTTTAGCTTGGAGAAGCCTCTGGGTAGAACTTACAGCAGCCTTCCAGTACTTAAAGGGGGCCTACAGAAAAGAAAGGGAGGGACCCTTCATCATTGAGTGTAGTGATAGAATGGGGGAGTAACAGTTTCAGACTGAGAGTAGAATTTAGATTAGATATTAAGAAGAAATTATTTTATATGAGGGTGGTGAGACACTGGAACAAGTTGCACAGAGAAGTTGTGGATGCCCCTTCTCTGAAAGTTTTTAAGGCCAGGCTGGATGGGGCTTTGAGTAACCTGGTCTAGTGGGAGGTGCCTCTGCCCATGGCACAGGGGTTGGAACTAGCTGGTCGTTAAGGTACATTTCAATCTAAACCACTCTATGATCCTATGATTCTATGATACCAACTTCACTTCAAGTATGGGCCATAACCTCCAAAATCTTTTAACTGGTGTGTCAAGTTGCAAGTTAAAGATGAAATTCTTATGACAACTCATAATCTTGAGTATTTTTCTGTAAATCCTTACAAATTCATGGTACTGATCACCTAGGTCTCATAAACAAAAGGGGTTAGTAGAGGTCAGCAGAACCCTGCAGAATTTGACAACGGTAGTACAGTCCAACTGTTACTGAACTCAACAGTAAATTCCTACTGATTTAAATGAAACCAGAATTAGGATTAGTACACATTCATACTCATGCTTAACTTCCTAATAATGGCTGAAGATTTAATTCCTCTGAAAACATCCTTACCCTACAGGATCAATAATAAAATACTAGTCAGCTTTTCTGGTCTAGACTTTTATCAGTAAGTTTCACTTCACAGTTCAGGAACAAAATCAGCTAGCCCTTAATACGATGAAAATCTAGCTATGATTCTTCAATATATTCATAGCGTCAAGACAACTTAATGTTGCTACCAGTGAGAATAGTGAAGACATACTGGCCATGTTGATTCATGTTGATTCCCGCTTGGTCCCCATGTGTTGCCTGGTCTAGTCAAGAGGTGGCATCCCTGCCCATGACAGGGAGGTTGGTCTGGATGATCTCTAAGGTCCCTTCCAGCCTATGCCATTCTATGATTCTATGATTCTGACTAGTTTTGAAAAAAAAGGAAAAAAAAGTCATATTTTAGACATAGCCTTAGTAATAGTCAACCAACAGAACCTTTTAACCTAAGAACCAGTATCCATCACATGGAAGGGCATTCAAAAAATCCTAAATTATGGCCTGAAAAGCTTCTACTCCATTTTTTTATTTCCAGTAACTCTACTAGTATTAATCTAGGTTACATTCCTTTTCTCAAGAAAAGCATAACTGATTAATAAGCGGGCAAAAAGTTGTTTATTGAGTCAGACGGAAAAGCACCTTCTTACCGAATAGCATATCCTCACAAATTATATTAAAATAATTATTTCAGTTACCACTTTAGAGCTATCAGGCTTAGAGTGCGTCAGTCAATAAGCCTAATCTTGATCTGGATCCAGCTTTGGATAATTAACTTCTTCCTGCCTGCAAAATTCCCCTGCAGAATCAGCTGGATATAATTTAAGGCTTCACTTTATTAAACAATTGTTACATTCATCTCAGACATGGCTGAATTAAATCATCTGCAGAAAGGACTTCTTACACACAGAAATGAGACTCAACTTTCTGTCTTCAACACACACCCTTTTTTTTTTTTTTAATAAGGCTGTGGACAAAGAGTTACTGCTTATAAAGAAAAGAACTGTGTGAATACTGGGAACAGTTTCTTCTCATCCCTCACATACGAAGGTCAGCAACTTGTCAAGGATGGTATGTCAGATTGTATTTTTCTTTTCTAAGTCATTGGTTGAATTTGCTGGAAGTAACTCAGCAGGAGCCAGGAACTGCTGCTTCCCAAGGGGCAAGCTCCTATCACCACACAGTCAATAGCTCGTCTGTATGTAAGGTACTAGTTTTTGACTGCCACTAAGTCCTAAATCAGGCAATAAGGGCAGCAGCTTGTTAATCACATCTTCCTTTTCTTTCCTGTCTGTATCTGATCTGAATACTACTGTCTGTGGCAAGGGTTCACACAGATCACAGGCTGTGATACCAGCCCATCTTACCAAATTTGCCTGCTGACACTGAGACATGTCTCTGGCTGTAAGTAAAGCCAGATACAAAAGTCAGAAGAAAAAAAAATGTAGCCAAAGAAGCAAGGGGGAAAGAGGAAGAAAAGCTCTAAAGAAAGACAAGGCAGGAAGAAGAGGGCCTGACACCTAAATCTGCAGGAGCAGAGAGACAGCAACTACCAGATCATTCCTGAGAACATTGAATGTTCTAAGAAACTCTGAGCTACAAGTAACCTGAAAAGCAACTTTCAACTATACCTTACACACCTTTGAAGAGCTTTCCCAGGTGTAGGATTGATACACAAAAGCACTACAGGCTAGCTTTTTTCAAAATGATCAATGGAATACATCTTTACACTAAACATATAATCACCCCAAAGTACATGGGTGCTTACTGTGAATGTATCGCTATATTTCCAGAGTCTCTATAAAGTATGTACATTCTCAGTGATGCACAACTAAACTTGAAATAAGTTATGCATCGGACAGTACATGAACTAATAGGATGATCTTCAGTGATAAGCTAATGATTACCATAGAAATGTAAAATTATTTAGGAAATAATTTAGAAAGAAAGTTCTGAAGGCACTGGTGTCCAGCCCAGAGGTCATGTTTATCATCAGCTTATGGGAGAAGACTGCATTCAACACATCCAAAGATGAGATCAGCAAACTTCACACTAAAGCTTTTCATAAAATTAATTTAAAAGAACCTGTACATACTATTGCTGTTACATGTTGACATACATGTAATACATAGTATTAAGCTGCCAAAGGGAACCTACCAGGAGAATGTCAAAATAATCTGAGAAATTTTCATAAAATGCAATGTATTAAAAGTAATTTGTTAACGGCTTCTCTTGAGTCAAGCTTATCAAGAAGTTAATGAGTGACATAAGAAGTTAAAAGCTTTCTGAAATATATTCACATTGCTAAGGATTGCATATAAAATATAAGGATACTGAAAATGTTAGTATCTCTTGTTCAACAAACTTTTAGTTGACAGACAGACATATAATACAATTCAAGTAACAATTTAGGAACTAGAAATTTGGGGCAAATACTAGTAAGGTGTTTCATGAAGGATCTATTTAGAAAAGGCACTAAAATATGAATGGGAACAGCCTGTGTGTTTCAGGATATGATGATAATGACATGATTTGAACCGAATCTTGAATACACATGTATCTCCAGGAAGATTCTTCCACAGCTTAACTAACTATAGACAAAATATATCTGAGTTAGCCTTTGCAAGCTGAATGACAAGTGGCCCCAATTACAGAAGAAAGCAAGTGCAAAAGAGACAGGAAAGTGATAAAGAAAGGAGCAGATAATGATAACGCAAAGAATGAGGGAATGTTGGTCTATGATTATGGTACAAATTTGGTTTTTATGTTACATCTCTTACCACTAATGTTTGTCTGCCATTTTCTTTAACCTTTTAGGATTCCTGACTCTGCAAGGTCTGCATTTTTCTACATGTTTATACACCAGCAAGACAATGAATTTCTAGTCCAGTTTGTGAAATTTGAGTACTGCAACAAAACCAAAAAGAAATTACAAAACCTGCAAAATTATGTTCTTGGAAGTTAAAGCTTGATTACAAATATTCACCTCAGAATTTCAAGAATCAATAAAAATTTCTAAATTGTGGCCTTGGCTCTAGAAAGAATGCTTCAGAGTTCAGTGCAGGAGATGTACCCAGGTTATGATTCATATCCCTCTAGCTTATTCCTTAAAATTTTACTGCTGTTGGCACTACGGAGGAGTTTCAGTACCAAGAAACGTTGTTATACTGCTGACTTCAACATGACCAACATCATTTTGTTTGCTGAATAAAAAGCACTTGTTACTGCAGGTGATGAAACAGAAGAAAAAGAAACTCTGTGTAATTTCAGTTTTTGGAAGAATTTTATTTGTTATATAGCAGAGTCATAGTATAAACATGGCACACAAATACTCTTATCCAGTTAATCTTCTTCCTAATATGACCCTTAGAAGGAATTATTTTGACAATCTGATTCCAGACAAGTTGTAAATAGAACAGCTATATTTAAGCTAATGCTAAATGACGCAGAGAAAAGAGGAAAAGATATGAAAGTAGGGTTGGCAATGAAAGGGAGAAAAACAGCACAAGGAGATAAAAGAAAGTAGTAACTCTTAATAAATGGTAAAAAATGATGGTAAAGTAGAGGAAGGAGAAGCAACTAGAGATCAGTGAGAACATAAATATAAAATGTAGATCCCAAGAGGTAGTGAAGCATATGACACAAAGATCTTTATGCCATACACACAGTTGCAGAAGGAATAGGCTAGTGAAAATCACTTGTGTCTTTTATTTCCCAGTGAATGTATAATTTTCCTAAGTACCTATCCATATTTTCACTCTAGATAAAAAATATTTAAGACCTGCAGCAGATGGAATGTCTAGCATGCCTTAGCAACGGAAATTATTATCTAAAGCCTACATTCTCCTTTTTTCTCTTTCATTTTGTTGCTTATTTCATTCCATATATAATCCTTTTGTGCTACAATTTCAGGTACACATGTCTATACCCCTTCTTGTATCTCTTAGTTACACACTCCCACACAAATATACCTGGCACGCTGAATTTTGTAATTGTTTTTTCAATTATTCCTATTCTCAAGTCTGCATTCCATCATCACATGAAGTCATTACTCTGTGTCATGAACGCACTCACTTTTGGTGACATTATCAGCAGAAGGCCCAGATCTGAATATATTTTTCTATGCATAGCCTTAATGTGCTTTGACTATTTGACTATATATAACTATATTTAACTATTTAACTAATTTAACTATAAGGCAGCAGTGAATGGAGGTCCTCTACTACCTCTAACACAGAACTTGGCTTCAGTTTTACTGATGGGAATATAATTCCCCATAAGTCCCACAGCCTTTTCTTGTGGCAATAGTCTTCAGCCTTTTGTAACAGCTCAAGCAAAAAACTTCAAGCACAGAGCTGTCAGGAACACTTTTTAAAAATGTATTGCTTTAAGGCAATTAACTATATATCATTGCTGATAGCTCTCTTCCTGGAAATCAAGTGGTATCTCACTGTATTGATTTCTGTCTAACAGTAGGCATAGCATGGAAAAATACAAGAAGGATTTACCAGTAGTTTGCCTGCTACAAACTTCTTGTCTCTAATCTCCATATACACTCTTTATTCACATAGTCTTTACCATCGTATATTGAGAAGTCACAAGGTGTAGTATCAGAAAGCCAACGTCTCCAACCATAGTAACATGTTATTTCATACACAGCACGCCATAGGAGAACACGTCTGCAGAAGCTAGATGTCATCCCAGTATGTAAAACTATAGGAAGCAAATTAATAGTTGTTAAAGAAAATCAGACTGAAGTACTTCATACTGTATATGCATTCTTATACCACAACTACCCTGCTGAGTACTTTCCAGTATTAGACAGAATGACTAGCAGTTATGAAACACAGCAACTTAAAGAACAAAGTTGTCATTTGTCATTACAGCTTCCCTTTGTGCACAAGAATGTGCTAGCCATTACTTCACTGTTGAAGTTAGGGCAATGTTTTTTAATGTTGTGTTGCTCTATGACCCTGCTTTCCCTATATAAATTAAGTATATGTACTTAGAGGAAGGATGAAGAGGTCAGCAACAGATCCTTTTGTTTAGCGTCATTCTACTACATAACATCAGCCCTCACACAGGCTAGTATGAAAAGCTCCACAGCATCATGGAGCAACCACAGTCTCAGGCAGTGCCTGGAGTCAGGCATCCTCAGTGCTGTCCCTGCTATGCTCTGCAGCTGAAGACCAAGAACATGAGCACCATTTGAAATTCTGTGCCTTGTAAGCTAACTACCATACAACCTGAAGAGGTACATCATGTTCTGCACTAAACGGAATATTGTTACAGCCTGTCCAAAACACCAAAAGGACCGAAAAACCATGATCAGTCACAATGACTCTTTGCTCACCGGAAAAGGACACAAAGTGCCACTACAACTTTTTTAAAGATGTCAACATCAGAAAGGAATACACAACAGAATAATAGCGGTTTAAAGGTTATCGAGTTCAACTCCCCTGCAGTGAGCAAGGCCATCTTTAACTCCATCAGGTTGCTCAAAGTCTTGTCCAACCTGACCATGAATGTTTCCAGGTGTGGTACCTCCACCACCTCTCTGGGCAACCCATTCCAGTGTTCCACCACCCTCAGAGAAAAAAATTTCTTCCTTATATCTAGCCTAAATCTAACCTCCTTCAGCTTAAAACCACTACTCCTTGTCCTATTGCAACAGGTTCTGCTAAAAAGATCATCTCCATCTTTCTTACAGGCAAACTTTAAGTATTGAAAGGTCACTATAAGGTCTCCCCAGAGCCTTCTCCAGGTGCAACAATCGCAGTCTCAGACTGTCCTCATATGGAATGTGCTCCAACACTCAATCATCTTTGTGGTCTTCCTCTGGACTCATTCTAACAGGTCCCTGTCCTTGTGTTAAGGGCCCCAGAGCTGGACACAGCACTGCAGGTGTGGTCTCACAAGAGCAGAGCAGAGGGGAAGAATCACTCTCAATCTGCCAGCCACAGTTCTTTTGATGCAGCATAGGATACAGTTGGCTTTCTGGGCTGTGAGCACGTATTTGCTGGCTCAGGTTCAGTTCTTCATCCACCAATACCCCTAAGCCCTCTTCTGCAGGGCTGCTCTCTAGCATATCATCCCCCAGTTTGTATTGATAACAAGGATTGCCTTAACCCAGGTGCACGATCTTGCATTTGGCCTTCTTGAATCTCATGAGATTCACACAGGCCAAGTTCTTCAGCTTGTTCAGGTCCATCTGGAGGACATCCCATCCCTCAGGCACGTCAACTGCACCACTCATCTTGGTATCATCTGCAAACCTGCTGAGGGTGCACTTGATCCCACTGTCTACATCACTGATGAAAATAATAAAAGGCACTGGTCCCAGTATGGACCCCTGAAGAACACCACTTGTCACTCATTTCAATCTAGACATTGAGCCATTGACCACCAACCTCTGGATGCAACCATCCAGTCAGTTCCTCATCGACTGAACAGTTCACGCATCAAATCCATATTTCTCCAGTTTAGAGAGAAGGACGTTGTGGGGGACTGTGTCAAAGGCCTTACAGAAGTTCACACAGATGACATCCATAGCTCTTCCCTTGTTCACAGATGTAGACACTCCATCACAGAAGGCCACTAGATTGGTTAGGCAGGACTTGCCCTTGGTGAAGACACGCTGGATGTCTCAAATCACCTCCCTGTCCTCTGTGTGCCTTAGCAAAGATTCTACAAGATATTAGGAAAAACTGCTTTACTAAAAGAGTGGTGAAGCATTGGAACAGGCTGACCAGGGAAGTGGTGGAGTTGCCATTCCTGGACGTGTTCAAAAAACATGTAGATGTGGCACTTGAGGATATAGTTCAGTGGTCATGGTAATGTTGGGTTGATGGTTGGACTTGATAATCTTTGAGGTCTTTTCCAGCCTTAATGATTCAATGATTGTATCTCTTCCACGATCTTCTCATGTATAGAGGTAAGGCTGATATGTCAATACTTCCTGGGGTCCTCCTTTCTACTTTTTTTTAAAATGGGTACAATGTTTTCCCCTTCCCAGTCCCCAGGGACTTCAACTGACTGCCATGACAGCTCAAGTATCATGGAGAGTGGCTTAGCAACTATATCAGTCAATTCCCTCAGGACTCTGGGATGCATCTCACCAGGTCTCATTGACACATATCTACCACTTCCTTAGGTGGTTACAAACTTGATCTCCTCTTACAGTGGGAGAGGGGATTTTGCTCCCCTGGTCCCCACCTTGCGGTCCATCCACTCTAGAGTTGTGGGAAGAGAAGTTGCCAGTGAAGACTGAGGGAAAAATGTTACTCAGTACCTCAGCCTTCTCCTCTGGTGCTACCAGTTTGTCAGTTCTGGTCATTAGAGGGGGTAAGCTTTCTTTGACCTTCCATTTCTGGTCAAATTTTTCTGGCTGACGTATCTGTAGCAGCCCGTATTACTATTTTTGGCATCCCTTGCCGAGTCTAGCTGCAGCTGCACCTTGGGCTTCCTGATGCCATCTCTACATATTTGGGTAGTCCTTTCCTATACTCTTCCCAGGATACCTGTCCCTGCTTCCACTGCCTGTGCATTTCCTTCTTGCCCTTCAGTTTGACCAGCAGGTCTCAACTCAGTCACCCCAGTCTCTTGTCTTCCTTTCCTGATTTCTTACAACTGAGGTCTGAGAGTTCTTGCACTTATGGAAAGCATCCTTAAAGATCTGCCAGCTCTATTCTGCTCCCTTGAACCTAAAGGCAGCTTCCATGGGGTCTTCTGGACTAACTTCTTGAAGTTTGCATTCCTAAAATTCAGGGTCCTGACCTTAATCTTTGCTTGATCCATATGCCTCAGGACTCTGAACTCCACTAGTGCATGATCACTACAGCTCAGGCTGCCTCCAGTCTTGATGTCACCAGCTAGCTCACTTGCACTGGTGACCATCACACAGATTGCCTGTGAACATACATTATGTAACAAAGGAGACCGAAGCGTGGACTTGAATTTTCAGAATACCTTCTTCTATTGCTAGTACCACTTCTGTTAGTTCATACTGAACAACCTGATCTAGTGCAAGATGTCCCTGCCATGCAGGGAGGTGGAACTAGATGATCTTTGAGGCCCCTTCCAACCTAAATCGTTCTATGATTCTACAATATTCAGGTTTATCTATTCTTCATATTTTGTCCAAATATCAGATTAACTCAGCAGTGAAGGACTGACTGACGTTTTCTGGCACATTTGCTATTAGCTATACTGTTCATTAAAGTCCTTGTGCCTATGTAGGAAAAACAACCTCACTCATCTGAGGACATCTTCACCAGTGGAGTCCCTCAGGGCTCAGTTTTGGGGCCAGTCTTATTTAATGTCTTTATCAATGACCTGGATGAGGGGATTGAATGCACCCTCAGCAAGTTCGCAGATGACACAAAATTAAGCAGAAGTGTCAATCTGCTGGAGGGCAGGAAGGCTCTGCAGAGGGATTTGGACAGGCTGGAGCGATGGGCTGAGGCCAATTGCATGAGGTTTAACAAGGCCAAGTGCCGGGTCATGCACTTTGGTCACAACAACCCCCAGCAGCGCTACAGGCTGGGGGAGGAGTGGCTGGAGAGCTGCCTGGCGGAAAGGGACCTGGGAGTGTTGGTGGACAACCGGCTGAACATGAGCCAGCAGTGTGCCCAGGCGGCCAAGAAGGCCAACGGCATCCTGGCCTGTATCGGAAATGGTGTGACCAGCGGGAGGAGGGAGGTGATCATGCCCCTGTACTCGGCACTCGTGAGACCTCACCTCGAGTACTGTGTCCAGTTTTGGTCACCACAGTACAAGAAGGACATCGAGGTGCTGGAGCGGGTGCAGAGAAGGGCAACAAGGCTTGTGAGAGGTCTGGAAAACATGCCCTATGAAGAGCGGCTGAGGGAACTGGGTTTGTTTAGTCTGGAGAAGAGGAGGCTGAGAGGAGACCTTATTGCCCTCTACAACTACCTAAAAGGAGGATGTAGTGAGGCCGGTCATTACTAATGACAGGACAAGGGGAAATGGCCTCAAGTTGCGCCAGGGTAAGTTTAGATTGGATATTCGGAGGAAGTTCTTTACTGAACGAGTGGTGAGGCACTGGAACAGGCTGCCCAGGGAGGTGGTGGAGTCACCAACCCTGGAGGTGTTTAAAAAAAAAGTAGATCTAGCACTTGAGGCTATGATGTAGTGTTTAGGTATGCTGGGATGAAGGTTGGACTAGATGATCTTCAGAGGTCCCTTCCAACCCCTAACATTCTGTGATTCTGTGATTCTGTGATCTTCCTCTCCTTTTTATTTGTCTTCTACTGTTCCTAGCTGGGTCTTCTTTTCCACTGTTCAAGAGTTCTGCCTTTACACTTTGAGCTGTATTTGCAGAATCACTCCAAAAGCTTTTTAGCTCTATCAGCTTCCAAAAGCATAATAAACTCATGGCCAGCTCACACAAGCAGTATGAGTGACTGCAGCATGTCATAACACCTTCAGCTCATCTTAGCTATTAGAATGAATCAGCACTTCCCTGCAGCGAACTTCAATTTCACTGTATTACTCATTCTAACTTAAACATTTTCCACATTTGACTAATTTCATCCTTTTCAGTATTCTTCTGTTATCTTCACTCATATTCTATATTTGCTTTCTTTGATTTAGAAGGCTTTTCATTTTTCTGGTCTCACTTTTGGCCTTGTTCCTCCAGTAAAGGTCAGACCTCTTTTTTTCTGATTGTCTTGTCCACTATCTTTGGGAAAAGAACACCTCCTAGCAACATGTTCCATCAGTCAATGCTTCCAGACTGTCTAAAATGACAATAGCTGTACAATTTCCACCCCAGAAAAACAAGCAGATCTAAGTTCCACAACACTCTGTCAGATGTGTCATTATTTTTCAGCGGGCTATAGCCAATCCTCTTTCTGTTCCACATACCCTGCTGCAGCCTCATGGTGTTGCCATTCCTGTTCCTGAGAATCACAACAAAAGAATTGGGTCAAGTTCTCTTCAACAACCCAAAGCCTATCAAATGTGGAGGAGTCAACTATCACCATTTCCTAACTTCTTCCAATGATCACAAGATTTTCCTGAACTGCTGAAGCCCAATTAAAGCTCTGTAGGCCGTGGCTGAATTTTGCCAGACTTTGTCCTGAGTCTCAGATTTTAGCAACCTACGGGGCATAACGATCCTAAAGATTGAGGATAGTCCTTTTGCCATATGCATCATTCAATGCCTCGTGCAAGAAGTGCCATCACGTATCAGGTGGACTTGCTTTTGCCTAGGTTGCACATATGTGGTTTGTTTTAACAATGGCTGCTTGGCTCAGTAAACTTTCACGTTTGTCACAAGGATTACAAATACATACTTATTCCAGGGAAAATGCAATATCCTCCAATCTCCCCTAAACAAAAATAATGAATTACCAAGCCTGTTTTTCGCTGCTACTCAGCAGCTCATGTTTAGTAAGTTAAAAAGCTAAGAAATGCTGTAACACTCAGTAAATCATTTCCAAAACTTACATCATCCTTTTTTCCCTTGCTGCTGCCTCCCAGCCTGCCTCCTCCCTTCTTCTTCAGGGAACTTCACCACGACTTCATGACCTGCAACTCTACAGTGTCAACAAAGAAGTCTGCTTCTGTTCCGGCCACCCAGGCCAAAGGGCTAGTCCTCTCCACTCTTGGGGGCGGAGGGAAAGAAGTGACTCTTCTTAAATAATATCAGAAGAGTGAGATCCACCTTGACTGTAAGGACATTGAACACTCATATTTGTAAGTTCAAGTCCAGGACAGTGATACAAGCTGACATTATAACTTCAGCAAGAGGTTTGGATGAGTCACTGAACCTCCCAGACATACGGTTCTATATAGCAATTCAGCCACCTCACAGAAAATGCCTTTGACTTGCCATGGGTTAGAACATTGCCGTTAAAGGGTCTTGTTGTTCAGCTTCTCCATAACTTTGAAAATCTTTCCCCAAATCCCTGTTCTGACATCAACTCATAGAACCATAGAATCACAGAAGCATAGAATCATAGAATGTCAGGGGTTGGAAGGGACCTCGAAAGGTCAGCCAGTCCAAACCCCCCCACCAGAGCAGGATCACCCAGGGCAGGCCACACAGAAACGTGTCCAGGCGGGTTTTAAAAGTCTCCAGAGAATGAGACTGCACAACCCCCCTGGGCAGCCTGTGCCAGTGCTCCGTCAGCCTCACAGGGAAAAGGTTTCTCCTCATGTTGAGGTGGAACTTCCTGTGTTCTGATTTAAATCCATTATGTCTTGTTCTATTACTGGGCACCACTGAAAATAGATTGTCGCCTTCCTCTTGACACTCACCCCTCAGATATTTGTATATGTTAATAAGATCCCCTCAGCCCTCTCCTTTCAAGGCTAAACAGCCTCAGTTCCCTCAGTCTCTCTTCAC
>NW_009707274.1:0-17513 GCF_000703405.1 Apaloderma vittatum | reverse complement strand
AAAAAAAAAAAAAAAAAAAAGTGATTTCTTCTATGTGTCCTGTATCAAATCATGTAATTTCTTGATTACGTTCAATTACTTGTGTTGGGGGTGGGGCAGGTCTTAAACCATATCAAATATATGTAACAGTGCAGACAATCATAATAAACAGATCCTGATTTTATAATCCTCTTTTGACTATCTCATGGGAAATCCATTATTCTGATCCCTATACAGTCAGTCCAACCCACCCAAACAAACCCAAAACCAACACCTCCCCCTCCCCGAAACTCAGAGCCTGCTAAAGATTTGATACTTGAATTCAGGTAATTTTAGCTCCTCATTTCTGTATTTACTTTTTTCAGCCATGCCTCTTCCAGCACTTACTCTGGGACACTAACCTAAAATCCCCTGCTTTATCTGCAACAGATTAATGATGGCTTCCATGCAGAATTTTTTATTGCAGTTACACAGTGTCCTGAAATAAATACCCAGAATTATAAAAAGTAATTGAAATAATACTGTAGAGGGATTCTCTACAAGGGCTTGGATTCATAAAGGACAAATTTTTTTTTTTTTACTTTTTTTTGCCACAAGCCCTTTAAAACAGGCAGCCCAGACTGGGATCAAACCTGAAAGACTGGCATCCCTACTTTTGAACGCTGCTTTTCCTGGCTGTAGACCCAAGTCTGCTTTCAGCCCTAAGTACAGCACCTCAGTACTTCATCAGGGCTGTGTAAGATTTACCTGAGGGCAGAATGTGACCTGGTGTTTTCATACCACAATGCCGCTGATATTTATCCTCTCTCCTTCCATACCTGTACAAATAAATGTACTGTTAGCTTTAGATAACAGCTGCCCATGCAACTGCCTGCTGCACAGGGAAATGTTTGCTATTCCTCCCTCTAGATGAAACTGTGCTATCAAACCAGAGACTTTCTTACACAACTTTCAGAAGCCTCTGGGGTTTAACTGAGCCCATAGCTAAAGCAAGCTCTCTCTTTTTAGCATACTCCATCACGTACAATCAGGAAACACAACAAGGGAATGCATGCATTTTAAACAACAAGTGCCAAGCGTTAAATAAATTTGGTGCAATGAAACACGGAGCCTAGGAAATAACTTTCTAAGCCTTGAGAAGCTTCCTCCCCCCTGACGCCAGTCACGCGCTCTCACTTTGCACTTGGGTTGTGAGGTATGGAGAAAACACCATCTTCAGATATCAACCCTGGCAACCTTAAGCAAGACCCTGGACTTCATGTACTGGAATAATCTCCCTGCCTTTTAATTTGTAATTCTAAAATACACCATTCCCCTCAATGTCTCTGTGAGCAGACAACCAAATAAAGTCCCTGCCTGGTTTATGAATGGGGAACCCAGTTCCTCTGCTGCTGGGAACTCCTTTCAGACAAACAGTCATCAGACTTCTAAGCTTTTCTGTCTCTGTGTCTCCCAAAGCTTTTTTAATATACATCTAAAGCAGCTTTTTAAAATGCTGCTAGTGCTAGAAAGCATTCCTCACCTAACATCAAGTTTATCATTGGAAGTGAGTGATTAATTAGGTATCAGGCAGATAGGTTGCATTTCTAAAGGTGTACGTACATTTCTGAGACAAATCACATTCTGCTTAGTTATTGCTGTAGTGTATTCAAAACACTGCATACAAAGAACAAAATACATTGTTAAAAATGCTGCTTTTGACTACAAATCGAGGTTTTTTTGTCACATTTCAGGCAAATTATCATAAACATTGCATATCTGAACACCTTCACTAAAAATCTATTTATCTAATACAGTATGCATGGAAAATGTTTCAGGTGCTGGAGCCCTCCCAACATATTTGTATCAGAACTAAATTTGAGTTACCTAAGAGACTTCTTGGGGACCACTTCATTCAGCCTTCCTTACCCTTTGAGCAGCACTGCAAAGATGTCCCACGCAAGGTTTCCAGTCCCAAGACATAGCCAGTCACTGCCTTTAACTTAGGAAACTTCGATCAAAGTGTTTTTGGCATTTGTTCGAACAAAATGTACTGAGGCTCTACGATAGTTACTGATTGCGAACCTGCTCCAAGTATGAGTGACAATCAAGATACTTATCAAGGAAGAGTATCTGCGAGGAAGATCAGAATAGGAATTACAGAGAAGGCATATCAGTTTGAGTGCTGGAGGTTACACCACAGTGAAACTGTAAAAAGTAGAGGTTCAGAAATCATCCAAAAGTGATCTCTAAGTGACCATGCCTACCTGACAGTCTAAGAGGGGAGAGGGCTGGCTGGCTGACTTCCCACCCAACGTGGCTTTCAGGCAAAACTGTGAATTTCCACAGGCATCTTAATGGCATCCTGGCTTCACCAGAGCTTGCATTCAGTTCTGAATATCCAGCTATATCACAAATGAGACAAACTTCTGAAATGCTCCTTCCTACGTTATCCAGCTAGGGACCTTCATGGAGGAGAAAGGATGCAAGATCCCCAGCACTGTCTGTCCTTAGGTGGATCATCAGGACCAACCCCGGAGCATATCGAGAAAAGGAGAGGAACCTTGAGGAGCAGAGACATCACTAGAACAGCTGCTCCTTCCAGCCTCACACATTATTTATCTCACAGCTAGCAATAGCTCACTGGAAAATAGTAGTAGAGAAGACTAAAATTCACACTGCAAAGCACACAATTCACACAGTTTTAGATTAGCACCTATGCAGATTTTCGTCCACATGATGATTTCAAAACACTTTCAAAGACTAAAGATGCCATCCAGAAATTCATCTCAACAGGGAAAGGGACCAGCATACATTCATAGCATTTTTCCGGTTTTTATTTAAAGAATTAGAGAACTGCGTTTGTGCTTTTGTTTTATGCAGTCTGATAGAAACAGTAGCTGTAGGAAAAAAGTCAACAAGAGAACAGCAATCAATACTAAACTTGCAAACACAGTGCTACTGAGAGTTGTAATTCCTCATAATTCCAAGTACACTTTTTCTAAGCAAACATTAATATAATATTAATATACAGATACTCAGCTCTTTGTAAGAGTCAATAAGGATTAAGAATACAAAGAAATATAGTAAATTCATTAGCATAACTCTTCCTACACCACAGTGTCTTAAAAGGAAAACTCCTACATTTCTAGGTTTTCAATGGTGAGGTACAGTCTTACTGAATCCAGCCAAGTCCAGAAACATTTATAACATACCACTCCAAGGTTTAATAGACAGCAGAACATCATTATACATGCACACACAACACCATTTCCTTGCAATCAAATATAGGTGATGCACAAATGTCATACGAAACCTTCCCCAAAATTCACACCCATAAATCAAAACTTTTGATACTTTCAGTTACTCATGACTTCCATTTCGATCAGCAGCTAATTGTCGAGAAATGCCAAGTATCTGGCCACACCAGTCACACCCTATGAAAGTGCTGCCACTTCAGTCTCTCAAACCATCGCTCCCTTAAACAATGTCATTTTTGCTCTCTGTAAAACAAGCTTCCTGAACCCAAACTCTAGGCCGACTCACAGCTCCACTGATTTCAAAGGGATCACACACAGACTTGAAATAATGCACCTGTCAAAGCAGCTTGCTGAATCAGAGCTTTTGCTAATTATTTCCAGTAAGAACTTTTCTCAATTTCTGAGCAAATTCATGCTCTCCTTTTACTGTAGCATTCAGTAAACTGAATGTTAAGCTCCTACTGTCACTTTAATTCCACGCACTTTAAAAATCTGTCTAATGTATTTTTGTACATGATACATAGATGAGAGCTGCTTCGGTAACCGGTGGTATAGCAGTTGCTGTGGTAACACTATTTTTTTCCTTAAGTATAAAGCAAGAGTGTCAGAGGTCTCTAGAAACTTACAATTATGTATTAATGTATCTTCTCAGGGCTATAGTAAATAATTCAGACTGAGCGATACATACATATACACACTGCTTTGTAAGAATTCCCATGCAAAAGTTTTGGCTCCAACACATCCAGTGTGCAAGTGAAAAGCCACTCAACTCCATCAGGTTCATCCCAGAAAGTTTAGAGACCTCTCCTTTTTTGCTAAACCATCAGACCTCAGCTTTGGCCGGCAAAAATCAATGCTGAAGCCACACCGCTTTACACAACCTGAAGAATTCACCCACATTAAACCTATCCCCCCATATTAAACCTACCCAATAATGTATCTAGAACCAATCTTTAAGGAAATGAAAGTGGAAGGACAATTACCAGAATATATACTTACTACACTTACTTTTAAGGATAACCAGGCAAGACTCAAGTTGTAACGCTGACACCAAGGTACCTTGTGATGTCATTATAATTTATAATCTTACCTTCTATTTCAGGAGAATTACTTTCTGGCATAGTCTTCATATAACACACTGTGGTATTCTGTGTCAGTTTTTTCCCTTTAAAGTAGATGAGTTGAGTTTGCTTAGGCAAATAAAGTAATAAAAAACCTGATCCTGCAGTGCTGGCAGGCAAAATATCCATAGACTTCAAAGGGATATTATGCCTAAGGTTTGCTGGATCAAGCCTCGATGAAAGATGTGTGTCCCTGCTGCAGTGTTACTATAATTGAGAAGCAAGAGTTCCAGATTTTCTTCTTTCTCCTCCAGCTCTTCCTAATTTTACTTTTTCTATAAACTCCCCTGCATGTAGCTGCAGTGCTTTTCTCCAAAGCTGCATGTTCTGAAGCTGAGGAGTCAGACTCTCTTCAACGCCCTCCTTGAATTCCACTTTACCACCTGTTACCAGATACATCAGGAAGGTGAAGATGGAGCAAGCAGTTTTAACACAGATAGAGGGCCAGACAAGATCATTAGCTTAAGACTCCTGGGCTCCGTCACATGAAGCATGGCCAGCAGGTTGAAGGAGGTGACTCTCCTCCTCTCCCATTCTAGTGAGATGCCATCTGCAGTACCGTGTCCAGCGCTGGGGCCCCCAGAGGGTGACAGAGCACTGGAACAGGCTGCCCAGAGAGGTTGTGAGTCTCCTTCTCCGTTCAGCCTGGTGAAGAGAAGGTTCTGGGGAGACCTTATAGCAGTCTTCCAGTACTGAAAGGGGGCTACAGAAGAGAAGGGAAGGGACTCTTTATCAGGGAGAGTAGTGATAGGATGAGGGGTAACGTTCTCAAACTGAAAGAGGGTAGATTTAGATCAGATATGACTACAGAATTCTTTAGTGTGAGGATGGTGAGGCACTGGAACAGGTTGCCCAAAAAGGCTATAGACAACCCCTTTCTAGAAGTGTTCAAAGCCAGGTTGGACAAGGCTTTGAGCAATATGGTCAAGTGGGAAGTGTCCCTGCCCATGGCAGGGGGGTTGAAACTAGATGATCTTGAAGGCCACTTCCAACCTAAACCATTCTAAGAATCTAGGATTTATTTTTCTGTGGTCAAGCTCTCCTGAAGCTGCAGAGGTATAGACTAGAGAATATATTCCCCCAAGATACTGCCACCCCCTAAGGAAAATTAAGCAAATAAACACAGGCAAGCAATAGCTCTAGGAGGACTGACCCTGTGTCCACTTAGCAATAGGAACATTTCTGTTCCACTCCTCCCTGGAGTCTGAAAATGAAACTCCACAGATGGGCAGGCAAGGCAGCTCCTCCTTCACATCTCATGTTGCAGAGATGGAAAGCCCATGTTCAGCTGTTCATTATGCTTTGCATTATCGACGCATTTGCATTTAGATATGTTGAACAATATCACAGCCAGAGCATTTCACCGCTTGACTAAACTAATGAGATTGAGCATTTTCCTGCTCTCATCACTGTATTATCAGTGCAGTCTAACAGCTATGTTGTTTAATGCACTGTTAAACAACTTGTGCTATTTATTTTCTTGCAAGAGACTTCTCTTCCCACTTTGGATTATAGCCCATTTTGCATCATACTGTGGCTGACAACTTGTTATTTAACCAATCGCATGGAAAGAATGAAGAGCAGAAGAAAAAGAAAGGTAGGAAGTTAGTAGTTGTGAAAACAACTTGAAAGGGACCGTACCCTTACACAGCTTCTAAATTACGGACAAAATTTAAGTGCTTCTGCATTTTGTTTCAGAATGGCACATTAATGCCTAGGAAAGCAATGACACCTTTTTAATGCTCACATTCTAATAACTGTCATGCTAAAAAGACAAACAAAAACCTAAACAACAACAACAAACAGAGCAAAAACTAACAACTGGGCAGAACTATAGCAAACTTCAACTGTTTTTCAGTTCTCATATAAGATCCACAAGGACATTGCCCATTTCTGCTGACCTAGCAAGCACTAGGCAGAAGTAATGAAAAGGCACCTATTTCACAGACGGGACTACAGCTTCAGATACAAACCTACCCCAATTCAACTCATTTGAGAGAGTTCTGGACAGTTACAGAAATCACATGAATTTGCAGCTGACTACATGTTTTAGATTATTTTTTTTTAATTTGAGTTACTATACCTTCAGAGCAAAAGTCTTATTTTACAAAATGTCATAAACACAGTTGATGGCAGCAATTTATTCCAGGGGCTGAAGATGTTCATTGGCAATCTAACAATTGAGGGAACTATTGCTGACAATTTTACAAAAGCTTTTATCAAAGTTTATGGACCATTAAGCCCAACAGTGCTATTACCAGTACAATATCATCACTCTTAATAGAACAGTGCTGGCCCAGAAAAATCCATTTTCTAATCCTGTCTATAATAACTAGTCTGTTTACTCAAAAGTCATATGTTTGCTACTTCTGAAATGATCCAAGTCTTTGAAACAGCATTTGAGCTTAGATCATAGACAGGATCCAATTGCTACCATACTATACCGGGAGAGAACAGCCTGAGTCCCTTTCAAGTGCCTATAACCAATTCCGATTTTCTCTTCCTATGATGAAATACGAAACATAGCCTTTACACAGCTGTGTACAAAACACAGCTCAACATATACGTGTTAAATTCCATGATACACTGAGGCACCTCTGGAAAACAAGCAGCACAATAAAAAAGGGAGTATTTCTCTCCAGAACCTCAAAGAATTCTGCTCCTGAGCTGAGCTTGGCATTGGTACCTTTCATGCCCTATGCTATGAGAAATTAATTTGGTTCATAGTAACTACTGGCCAGGCACAAAAAGAACAGAGAAAGTGCTAATTAGCTATTTTTACTCTTAATTCACTGAATAACATGTGCTCATTGATGCAAATCAGACGGCTGCTGTTCAAATCAAGATGACTCTCATTTAGAAAAAGGGTCTGTTCTTCCTTTTTTGCACTTGACAAATCTTTTCAGTGTCAGAGAGAATTATCCACATGTACTGATGGGAGGATCTTACACACTGATGAACACAAACTTCCATGGTGCTGGATTAGTTCATCTACCATAGACAACTGTGATAAAGTGATGCTGCCTAGGGGATGTGCCTCATTAAGGATAGAACAAGAGCAGCTCCAAAATACTAAAACCATTAACAAGAGCACCTTGCAGAGCTTATTAGGTAGGAAACAGACTGACAATACCATTGCTCAACACTTAATTACTTTTGTAAGACCAGATGGAACTGAGAGAGCATTTCAATGATAACCCTTTCAAATCCCCCCCAAAAAGACAAATATCAAACTGATCCATTAATTGTGCAAGTATACTATACTAACACAGATGTTTTAGGAAATTATCAGATCCTACAAGATAACTGAGGATGCTGAAGTTTTGACTTTTCCTCCTACTGCAGATATCCTCGTTACAAGCGGTCAAATTAGAGATTACAAATGGAAGGGATCACATCTTTCCTTTTATACCAAGTAAGTAGATGAGTTTAGCAGTTTTTATCCTCCTTTCCAGGCAGGTGTAAGCTAAACACACAAGATAAATATGACTTGCACACCTCCCTTTCTGGATCTGCTGTGAAGTACTTGTCTCTGCTCCTATTCTCAAAGACTGAACTTCTGCCATTGCTTTTGGAGAAGCAATAATGGCATCAATATCTGCATAGACGCTACAACCACAGCAACAAAGGCAAAGCACGGAGCTGATACCACCTTGCAAGCCCTGTGCCCTTCATTCAGTCTGCTGCACAGGGACACTAGTCTCCATTGGGAAAGACCTAGATCAGTACCTGAGGGAGGGGAGGTAAGGCTGTTCCTAGGTTTTCCAACAGCTGTTTTTTTCAGGGACTTCTCTCCCTTAGTCTGGCTCTGAAAACAAAGTCTCACTTCCACCACTTCCCAGCTCTCACCAAACATGGTCCAGCACCCTACATGCTGCTCTGTGGCACAAAACCCATGTTCATGCGGAGACCCAATAGCTTCAGTTATGGTCTAGGCTGTGATACAGCAGCTTCCAGAGACAGGATTTTACTAACGCTTCTGTTTCCAAAAAACTATTTAGTTTTGTTCTGGTTTCATCGGTTTCTCACTTGGGGTTTTTCTGTTTGTTTAAAAAAACCCCAGAAAACATGGATTTGGTGCAAAGCTCATCTGAAGGGCAGCAAAACAAATTGAATCCTGCTCTACAAGTGCGAAAGTCAAGTTTCTGTTCCTGAGAAATAGGCTGCAATAAAAATGGAGGAGAAAAAGCACTGCACACATGTAACAGCCTTTGACTAAAGGCACTTTCTGCTCAGAAGTTCCCAAAAATGTTGTGCCAGTCAGTGATGGACTCTCACTCAGAACTTGTGAGGACATCTTCACACTTTTTGTGTGGGAATATTTCCTTGTCTTCATGTGCCCTGTAGACGGTACCTGTATCTTTAGATTTAACATGAGAAGCAAGCTTGTCAAATTTAGTCACATCTGCTCTTACCACAGCTTTCCCTTCCCAGTGGTTAAAGGGAGTGAAGAAGGATTTTAGTTCTTTTTTTTCCAGCTTCCAAAGTCATAGTTTGTGCAAAGTTCACCACCAACACCTCCAGATAGGAGAACTGGTAACTTACACTTGCAGAAGAGGTTGCAATCACATATGCAGAATGGTATTTTTATCTGGCACTGAAGATCCAGTATATTCATTATTTTGACAGGATCTTTATGAAATAGGTATCCCTAGTGTCTTACATATCTTTTATGTTATACTAAGTGAAAAAGCTGGACAGAAACACGATAGCAAAATTCTCTCCCAAAGAGAGCAGGTGATCTTCTGGCCAGCAGATCCCCAAACCTTATCTAGTCTCCGTATGCCCAGAGTGCACTATCAGCCAGAACTGCTTCTTGCCTTTGATAGGTCAGGGTTTATTTTCTTAAATTAATCAACATTGCTTCATACATGGTATAAATGGTTACGACAAGAGTAGTAAAGTGACCATATTTTTTATTAAATGCTACTGTCACGATGCCAAAACCACATGGGATTTTTCAACTGCATAACACAACTACTTAAAATTAAGACAAACTACAAAATACAACATTAGGAAACAAAGGTCAAGAAGAACTTTTCTTCCTTGACTTCTACACCAAATTACAATGCTGTTGTCACAAGTCCAAACTCAACAGCGGAAGATGCAGCTGAACAATGAAGCACGTCCCCCACTCACCAGGGACAGTACGTAATGCATGAGCACATCTGAGAAAAGCAGTTTTCTGCGTCTCTGGTTATGCCCCATCCATTGGAGTTGATGGCCCACGAAGACATGAAGGAAAGCTAAGACTGCAGCAAATTGTAAACGTTTGGGAAGCATGTGCCTGAGAATTCCCCACTACAATTAAAGAAAATGGAGGTACACTTGGCAAGGTGACTCCTTTTCCCTGCTAAGTACCTGCTCATGGAAAAATAATAAGAAAACGTAAGTGTTGAAGATACAGCACAATGCCACCTGTACAAAATCAAACGTGTACCTCATCTTAAGGCAAGCTTTGGTTAAGTGGCTTGTGTTGAAATGCTACCTAGCGTTCCAGGTGTAACCCAACTTAATCATATCTATTGAAAACCACATAATAAATAACATGAAATATGCAGCATGCCATCCTAATTGCAGAGGTTGTCTCATTTACTAGAAGTCATTTATTTATTCAAATGACTGAACTACGTGATTCAAACTGAATCATGGGAACTAGTTACTGATCTGTGCAAACAGCCTCTTCTTTGCTAAAGGCATTGTTGAAATAACTGACCCAACTGCTAAAACAAGCTTCTTCCTTGAACCCTGTCTCATTTCTCAGTCTTACCTCCCAAGCGAACTTCAGAAAACACGATTGCTCTACAAAAGTATTTTGAAATTAAATGTTTTCTTTTTTAAAAAAACCCCTCAATTAATTACAATGCAACGTAATCTTATTAATGCAATGAAAAGAACTGGTATTTCCAAGATCAGAGGAATGCTTTGCAATAGGGAACTGCATATGCAGCAGTAATTGCACTTTGCAGAATTTAAGTACACAGCTTTCAAGAAGGAATATTTACTAGCTCAGATGTGAATAAAATTCAGCTTTCAGAAGTGGCTGTACATCCCTCAGATCCTAATGGGGGTGGAGCTTGAATACATACCCTCACACAGAAGCAGCTATTCTTTTTTTTGGTTGGTTTTGAGTTTAAGATAGGCCTTGCAAATACGACAACTGCCGTCAGAACTACGCTGCAGCTACACAGAAAGCATAATTTAGGAAACAATTCACACTTTACATCCATTTACACTCAACCTTGATTTGCAGCTTCTGTTATTTCAGGAGGTGTCGGGGCTCCCCCGGGGGCAGTGGAGCAAGGGGCCAGGCAGGCTGAGTCCTACCACAGGCAGAAAACAAGCATGCTTCAGTCGCAAGGAATCACACCAGATGCCTGCCACCATAGGTCACCTCATCTCAGTCTCCATCAAGGGACAAGTCCCCAGGGAAGGACACATCAAATGGCCTTTGGGAAAGCGGAGAAATGGCGCTCTGCATAGGACTTCGTTTTAAAGCTTGTGACTAAGTCTAGAATAGGATGTTGGTTACCTTCAACTCCAGGCAGTGTTTATCGTTGGCTTGGGCATGGGGCGAGAGACCAAAATCCTGGCAGGCAACTTCGCCAGCGGCCAGCTGTGTTGCGTCAGGCAAACATTCAAAGCCCCCATGGCTCCGATCCCCTGGCTCCCAATAGGTAAAATAATACTTTTCCCTACCTAGGAGAAGTGTCACAGAAGCTCACAGTGCCCCAGTGCCAAGAGCAGCTGCTTTCCAGGGCTCTTCTGGTTATCTTCATATTTACTACTTAATCTGGTGATGGGAAGGCAAGGATTATGCCACTGCCTTTTGATTACCAAATGCACACAAACCCCATTCCCACAAACTGATAATTTTCTTCTCATAAAAGCCAGAGCTAAAATACTACTATCCTGTCACTGAGACAGCTGGTTTCTATCCTCTCCTCCTTCCTTCCACATCTTCCCTGGAAAACATCCCGCCTGACAGGGTCCCTGTCGACTCATCCAACCCCACCGGCCCTCGCGCCCCAGGATGAGCCTGAGCAGAGCAGTTCTGGGAAAACCACATTTTCTGGTCCTACTCTTTTTTTTTTTTAAAAAAAAAAAAGATTTTGTTTTCGGATGAAGGGAGGCTGGCAAACTCACCAGTTTTCTAGGGAGCTGGAGGGTACACTCAGGGATGCTACCCACCCTTCGCACAGGCACCTTTGTAAGTTAAAGGAACCACAGAGCGGTAACCGCTACATAGAAGAGAAGGCTTTTAACCCACACAGAAGCACCACTGGCCCTTGGGGCACGCATTCCTACGGCTCGGCACCTTTCCCCTCAGCTTGCCTAAATCCCCGGCCTGCCTGCCTTCACCCCTCCAGTGAGGAGGCTGGAAGCCTCCAGCTCCTCCTCCAGGCAGGTTACTACGGCATAGTGAAGGCACGAAACATACATATAGGCCAGGAAGGTAATGGAAACCCAAGCTTTTTTTAAAAAAATATTATATTACATTATTATTATTTTATTTTTTTTATCTAGTTACTTTTATTTCATTCTATGAAAATGGAAAAAAGAAATCACATTTTTAAATGCATTTATCTCTAAGACTTACCCAGATTGGAGCAAAACTATTTACATGTATATAAATGACACTTTACCACACTCCCAAAATTTTTACTTTTTCAAGGAGTGGGAAAGAAGGGGATTGAAGTTAGTTCATTAATTTGAGCCAAACTCAGCAAACAGGCCTTGGCCAAAAAACTGAGTGGGAGGGAGGCATAAGAAAACCAAGTGGTGTTCTGGTATTTTCAAAATAAACCTGCAAATTTTCATTTCAAACGGCACTTCATTTTCCTTCTTACCTAACTTAAAAAGAAAAGTAAAAAAATGGTCTCAGGTCAAATTTAATCTTTCAGATTATCTTAAAACAGGTTTTTTTGTTGATGGCTTTTTTTATCCTTCACTTCACTAGAACCACCCTGACATATTTGTTTCAGTTTGACTGGAAATTATTCTTTTCTTCCAGGGTGCTGGGTTTTGTTGTGTTTTTCTTTCTCTGCAACCACTGAAACAAAGAAAACCCACCCATGATTTGATGCACTGTAATAGTACAACATGCATGCGAACACGTACATGTTTACTTTCATGTACGCAGATGTGCTGGGCAGGAGAAGGCATGCTGACAGGAGGGGGAACCTTGCATCTGCCTTGCATGGATCTGTCAACTGCCAAAACATGTTTTGCGTTAAAACTTCAAAAATGAAAGCTCAGACACCTTTACTGGCTACATAAACCCAGTGCTGATCTCTCCTAGCAATGCCTTCTGTTCTTAAAAGAAAATGATTTTAAAATAAAGTGCAGTGCAGTAGCACATGTACTTCTTGGTTCAATGGCCAACTCACACAGCTTCATCTTCTCACTCAGGTCATCAGCAAATTCGCCTGTTCAAACTATCTCTCAAGGGGGCTTCTCATACTTCTTCCCTATGAGCAACCCTCAATAACACTGTTAAGGACATAAAATACCAGATCCACACCTACACATTCTCCCTATAAGACAAACTATGAAGGCATCTCATAGCTCTTAATAAATAACAATCTTGCTTCAAGCAGGAATAGACGTTTATTTTGGTACTTCTCTGTGCGGAGGCGTACATCTTATTCTTCCACGTTTTCTTCAGAAATAAGTTTTGCTGCTCATGTTCATGCCAAACATTCTGTAACTATTTCTGAAGAAAAAAAATAAATTAATACACTATTACTCAATACTGCTTGGTCAGCAGAATTCAGCCCTAAAAAAAGAATTATTACAGTCCTGTTTGCTTTAGTTGGAAGTCAGGAAGTAACACATCAAAACCCAGAGCAGGCAGAAACGATACTAGATCTCATACAGCACCTACTAATAAAACATTCCTGGAAGCGAAGGGGCATAGGAGCAGGTCAAATCGCTATGTGTTTAAGTGTCTGCATGTACTATACCAAGCTGAACAACAACTGTCAGAGTCTACACAAAACATAAAGCAGTGGATTCCTGTAGCAACTCCCAGCAAAAGAATATTCACCCGAACATTTTCTACACACACCTACACAATTCTGATAAAATCCGCGGTGCTGGCTCCCCATCTCCTCCTACATTTCGTGAGCTCTCCACAGTCCACAGGTATGAAGAGCAGCGGTCCTCAGGAACGGATCCCTTATGATGAGTCACATCCCACATAGCTGCTATCCCACCCTCCTCACCCAGGGACGTGTGACACTGCATCAGCCTCATCTGAAGGGTGCATCCCAGAGGTGAGGGCTGGTTCTCTAATCCCTCGTCATTATTCCCACTTTTTTTGCAGGATCACACAGCTCCTGGTCATTGCTCCTCATCACAGGTTGTGGGGGTAGGCACTGTCTAGGACCTGGAGGGGTAAATTCTGCACTAACTTCTCCAACTGCACTCACAGCAAGATGTGTTGCTCCCGCTAACCTCAAGGCGAGAGCAAGGCAGGCGACTACCCCCGTCACAGGAAGAACTGCTGCTTGAGCATTCATCAGAGGCCACGCATCTTTTGCAACTGCAACAGATCAAATCTGGGAAACGAAAACTGAGAATGTGCCACTGAGAAGCAAGTAAAAGCTCTGCTGCTTTTCCTAATGATTTTCCCTTTCTGCTAAAACCAGCAAAATCCAAGTTGAGCTGAGCGCGGCTTCTGTGCCAGCTGAGCCCCGACTGACAGAGCTGCATTTTTGACTCGTAGGTTCTCAAGGAGAGCACTAGAGCAGAATAGGGTTTTGAGAAATTATAAACACAAATCGAAGATGTCTAATGCAATGCACACATTTCCAAAATAACAATTACTATAGCTAACAGGTCATCTTTTTACAGAATTAGACCTCACCCTCATTTCATCCAGTCAAAATTATAAAGGTTTGTCATCCAGGTCTCCCCAGCAAGAAATCCTAATGTACACTGGCCAGACGATACGTCTGTGAGTACAGCCAATTCTGGATCCCCCAACTTGAGTTGTACAACTTCTCTGACAACACAACTACACTTGCGTTACACAAGCCCTTTCGCAATACAAATCTGAGTCTAATATGAGATTTGACACAAGTTCTCATACCTGTAAGCACCAATAACACTCTGACTCCTAGTTCTGAATGTGTATTGGTTCCTTCTGAATAGTCCTCTCACATATGCAGGGTGATTGAATCCTCAGATGCACACTTTCTGCCGAAACTCGGACTAATCCAAGAATTTGCAGCAACACCAACACCTGTAATGCAAAACCATTCTGCGGAGGTACTACCATCCTCCCCAAAATGAAGTAAACCTTTCACTAGGCTTGTTTCTGCGGAGCTATTAAGCAAAGGCCGTTTGCGCTCAAGGAAGATAAGGACACCTTCTGAAGGAACTGGTTAGACCAGTCAGCTATCTTGCTGCTAAAGCTAGCATATCCCAGTGATTTCTGCGATACATGGATACCCAAATGCAAAAGTCAGCCCTGAGGACCATTATGGCATTGTGCGACACTCCCTGAAAGTCTCTCTCTATAAATTAACAAATAAATTACAACGGAGTACTCTGATTGTAAAGTCTCCAGGGCACTGATCTTCATTTCTTATTTATCTACAAATCTCTTAACACACTTACAATGCAAGAAATAGCATATTTGTATTTACTATCACTCCAGTGTGTAGTTTGTTCACCACACACACACACTTTGCTGAGAAGTCAGTCTTTTTCGTAACATTTTGCACACAGTCACTGTATTTTCCAAACTGCTCAAATTAAGGAGATAACTGCTGGCACTACACCTCCCCCTTCCTGCATGTCAGAAATTGCCCTTGATGATGAGATTTGGGTTTTATTCTTCATCACTCACACTGAGGCACTGGAGTAAGACTAAGTCTACACACAAGGCTACTGATTATATTTATATTATCTCACTAAATTGGACTGTATCAGTATCTAAATTTCTGTATCTCTAGCTGCATTTACTGCCAGGGCTGCACAGATTTATTGTAGTTTCCGAGAAGCTTGGTCATTTACCAAGGAGAAAAAAAAAAAAAATTAGTGCATAGACAAGACCTTAGATAACAAATACCTACACACACATATTCTCTCCTGTCTCCACGTAGAAAATTTCACTTCCAACAGTGATAATACAAATATAGGAATGAGAGAACAGTGCAGCAGAAACCCTGGTACTGCAACAGCAGCATGAAACATCCCTCACACGCGACCCAGTGCCTGGCTACCCACTCCTGGGAGATCCCACACTCGCTCCCACGACAGCCCCCGCAGCAGGCACCTTTCACAGTGATCTCCTGAGAGATCTGCTCCCACAGAGCAGCGGCAGGGTTATGCTGGAGGGCATATGAAAAGGCACCGGATGCCTGCACGTAAGCAGATCGAGCCCTACACAATACACAAAGATAAGTCTACTTGCACACTCTGTCACAAGTAAGTATGGAACAATATACAATGCAGAAACTACAGAACAGTGTAAAAGGCAGCGATACATAATAGCAGGACACATGTGGCCCACGTGTAAATGGCACACAGGGTATTACATCGAGCTTTTTCATTGCACATGAAAACAAATACTTCAACGCCCTTAAATTTCTTAAGCAATGTAAGACATCAGGTACAGAAAGCCACCACAGCCAACTTCTGCAGCTGCCTAGCATGGCTCACATGCACAGTCCCAATATGGAGCAGCACGCTCCTATCCCACAATGGCTGCAGCTACAGATCAAAACTAGAGATATAAAACCAATATATAGCAACCAAGTTGCTTAATTGCAGCGCTGTCACCGAGCACTGACACACAAAACGGCATGGGGGTCAAATGTGTCCTGCATAAGCAGCACACCAGCTGTCACAGGTCTTTATCTCAGGCCAGGCGGGGTACGTTTGCGGAAATTGGGATTGGTTCTACTGTGGTTAATGTGGGTCAACATCAGAGCAGGTAGATAGAGACAGAAGCAGTTACTGATCCCTGTGAGTGTGCTTCAGTTTCCAGCAATGCTGTTTGGTTCTGGAATATGTACAGTTAGGGTTTTATTGTGTCTTCACAATGACTACAGCGTTACAACCAAGCCAGTTTTCTCTCATTCATATTCAAAGAACTCATTTTAAAATTCTGGGAAAAAACACAATTGTCTTTGAACTTCCACCAAATTTGGTCTTAAGAACGTCACATATATTTATCGTTGTATGTTTACTTCCAGAATTCCTCTGAATTCTGATGGTAGGTCCTTTCACTTGACCAAGAAGGCAGGTCTTCAACACACATTGATGCTCTATTACCTGTTGGTTCAAACCAGTATCTCACAAAATGCTACTCAAATGCCACTTGACTTTATACTCCAACTTATTTTCCTGCTTATCCTTAGGTGCAGGGAGGAACTAACAAAAAACAATCAATCAATTAACGCTTCCTAAAAAAGTTTTGCCTTCAACTCTGCCACTGAGCCTCCAGCTCTCTTCAGAGGAACAGTTACTTGCTGACAGAACATACTGAGAATAATCTCTACTACGTTTATCACTTAGTCGTTGATTATTTAGTCATCCCTCAAATGACTGGCACCCTTCTATGAAACAGAGAATTAAACACTAAAACAAGAACAGCAGATGTAGTCACCCTGCTCTTCATTTTGAAAGGGTAGAGGAGAAGAAAAATAAATAAATAAAAGAAAACCGAGAAGGAAAAACTGTCCATGTTACATCAACAACAGGTATGAACTTGACTTCTGGAACAAGAGAATCTCTCCACTTTTGAAGGTTGTGCAACTTGTTCTTTTGGTCGGGTGTTTCTCCCTCACAGGCGGTTTTACTGTCCCCAGTCACGAAAAGAGTAGCTCGAGTTGCTTTAAGCTATGCATCAGCCCTTCTAAAAACTATTAATTCCCTTCTCCAACTTTTTGTTTAAAAAGAAACAAAGAAAAGAAAACACCCAGATCTGCACTTTTTCCCCCTGTCTGGCAGATTTCCAAGATAAAGAGGACTGCACTCTGCCTGCAACAGCAGCCGGGGCCTGCTCTCCGAACTCACAAAAGGGACCACCACACACAGCGAAGGAGGAAAAAAAAAAGCCAAAAAAAACAACGACGGGTCTGACCAGCCTGAAACATTTTCTCACTCTCTAAACCATTAAAAAAAAAAAAAAGAAAGAAAGAAGAGAGAACAAACCCCA
>NW_009707273.1:92391-103456 GCF_000703405.1 Apaloderma vittatum | reverse complement strand
AAGAAAGGTGGGGTGGGACTCAGGGAATGTAGTGATAACGTAAAGGGTCATGTTTTTAACCAAAAAGAGGGTAGGTTCAGACTAGACATAAGGAAAACTTTTTTTTATCATGAGGGTGTTGAAACACTGGCACAGGTTGCCCAGAGAGGTGGTGGATGTTCCATCCCTGGGAACATTCAGGATCAGGCTTGATGGGGCTCCAAGCAACCTGATCCAGTTAGAGATGTCCCTGCTTGCTGCCGGGGAGTTGAACTAGATGACCTCCAAAGGTCCCTTTCAACCCAACACGTTCTGTGATTCTATGAGGATGATGGATTTAACTATGTGATCCAATGCTATTTTTTCGCTAGATCCCTGCCTCCTTAAGGGCCCAAAAGACTTGACAAAAGTACTGAGCAACCAGAGCTCATGGCAGGAGTGCTTGGACTAGATGACCTTGAAAGGTCTTTTCCAACCCAAACTGTTCTGTGATTCTCTGTTGTTCAAGTTATATTTTCCAGCTGCAATTGAAAAGTTGAAGTTAAGATGTGGTAACAGAGGCTTTACTGATTGCTTTACCACTTTCTCTGAAAGTGACTGCCAAGGAAAATTCCCCTTTTCTGCTAGAAACACTGAAAACCTGCCAGAGCCCGTGACTGACTGTCATAAGTCGAGCACTCAAAGGCACCTGAAGCTTCGGGTGCGAAACCTGGGAGGCTTCAGGCAGGTGCAGTAAGGGGAGCACGCTTTACTCTTAAACTTCCATGAAGTACTGTGAAAGGAGGCAGGGGACAGTTCTGGGTTAACCACCATCATTTTCTGACTTCGACTTTTATGAAACTAAGCAAGCTGTTGGTGATAACCTGAAGATGTATGTAGTTAATTTGCTGAGGTAACTGAAGAGATTTCTAGGAAGAAAAAACCAGAGGAACAGGGTAATGAACTTATTGATTTTCTTGGAAGGACTTTAGCCTTGCATCAAAGCTGAAGTAAAATTTAACTTGCAAGCAAGTTTTTATTTAAGGAAGCTTTGTTTGTGAAGTTGATAACTGCCCACAAGGATAGATTTTCTACTCTGTGTCTGTGTTCCCATTTTAAAACTTTTTCTTAATTAATTTTTGCTCGAGGTGCACATTTCAAAAAGTATAGCATTAGAAGTGTGTTTCAGCATCACAGAAAGGACAGAACTAGTGGACAGCATTCTATTTTGTACTCATGAATTACACAAGCATATGCTCCCTAGCAGGATAGGGACTTTTTATCTCCATTTAGCACATAAAATGAGTGATGCACAGTTAGCAAGTGCTTAAACTTGCTACTTAATACTCAGTTCTAAACTTGACTTCCTGCATGCTGCTCAAACTCTCCTTCGATCTCACGTTTGTTAATTTCCTATGTGCTTTTCTTGATGCTCATCGCTGCGGTATGAAAGAAGCACAAGTATTCTTTGTCATAATATTTTTGACAAGAACATGGAATTTCACAGATGTGCTGCTTCAGCAGAGATATTTTAACCTTTGCGGTACGAAGGATTTGATTTTTTTTAGCGTGCAGTCTATTAAGATGTATGGTAAGTTATATAGAAGCTCACTCCCCCTGTTGGCTTGAGCTGTGGGTGAATACTCAGTATTTCTGCATTTTGAGATGCTGAGTCTCTGGTTGGACATTTGGATTAGCATCAGAGAGCAACCTTGCAAAAGGCATTCTCTGCAGTGACATTCAACTACGTAAACGTGAAATGCTATCTTTTCTTCAGTCTTGTTTTTCTTGAGTATCTCTCAAACTCTACACAAATGAAGCACATTACATTCAAGAAGAAGATTTTTCACACATTTTCAGAGGAGTTTCTAGCAGTTTAACAAATAAAAATGGAAAATACTTGGAAACTGTATATAATCAGATTGCTAATATGAATTTTAAGTTGTGCATGCAGGGAGTTGACACGATTTCATACAGGATGGCTATAATTTTGTATGGTCTGTTTGTGGCCTTTATGCTTCTGCTGTTCTCCCGCGTGTAACTAGCTTTAAAAAAGACTGTTTCCTCATAAGAAACATGTAGTTTAGTGGCAGTGTTGCAACTTTGAGGTCTGCAGCACGGTCTTCCAGTTGGATTAATTAAAACAGTTAACAGCTATTTGAATTGATACCAGGGCATTTTTACCCTAGATCCTGTGATTTTGCTGAACTGTGAGACTTTGCTCCTTCCCCATCCTGTGAGGTGGCTGTCCAAGCATCAAGACTGGCTCTTCCTCATTGCACTTTTTTGGATTACCTGTTTTCCATGTTATCTCTAGGCTCCACACCAGTCCTCCCTATTGATTGTTCCATGTCCCATCTCCATATATCTCATCTGTTACTTCTCTGCACTGGTTTCTTTGCCAGACCAGTTAACAGCTCTTTCTGTTCACCCCAGCTGTGTTCCCAGACCTCTCAGATTGATTCCCATTTTGGTCTCTGCCTCTCTTCTAATCTTAGACTCCACGTGAGACTAATTATCTTTCTCCTCCATGCCCTACAATAAGTCTGATTCCTTGCCCTGATTTATTCTGTTTTCTCTGCCTGGGTTTTGTACCTTTTTCTTTGAAATTAGGCAGTTCCCTGAGATTTTGTCTGCTAGAAAGGATGAAATGGCGGTTACCGTGCTTGGTGATCAGAACCAAAGAAGCTGGATCTGCCTCTAGTGTCTGTGCCCTTGCAAGCTAAGTCAAGTATTGTGGTGTGCCTTCTGATGTCCAGAAGCATTAGATTTGTACCTAGACAACCTAATGCAGTGCCTGTTCATTCTCAGTGGGGTAAGATGCTGAAAAGTTTCAGATTTAAGGTGAGCTTAGTTCTGAGTTTCCCCTGAGAATGTGCACCCTAGAGTTTTTTAAAGGCTAAACAAGTTCAGTGGTATAGGCAAAAGGCTAATCCAGCTGAGCTTTGACTTCCTGCTTCCAAGTACCACAGTAGTGAAGTGCTTAACTGGAAGGGGGGAAAAAAAGGGGGGGTCATTTAATAAAGTGTCCTGGTTTGACCCTGGCCAGCAGCCAGGTGCCCACACAGCCACTCTCTCACTGCCCCCTTTAGTGCTAGACAGGGGCAGAAAATATATTGAAGGGCTCAAGGTTTGAGATAAGGACAGGGAGATCACCTGCATTTCCTGTCCCAGGTAAAACAGACTTGATTTTGAGGAAATCAGTTAGATTTATTAAAAGAACAAATCAGAAAACAGTAGTGAGAAATAAAAGAAAAACAGATCTTAAACACCTTCCCCCCATCCCTCCCTTCTTCCCGGGCTCAACATCAATCCTGATTTATCCACCTCCTGCCCCCAAGCAGTGCAGGGGGACAGGGCATGGGGGTTACAGTCAGTTCATCTGATGTTGGTTCCACCGCTTCTTTACTCCGGGGGAGGACTCTTCACACTTCCCCAGGGCCATCGTGGGGTCCCTCTCACAGGAGACAATCTTCACACACTCTTCTCCTGAAGGGCGATTCATCACAAACTGCCCAACGTGAGACACCTCACGAGGGGCAACCCACCCCTCGCGAGTCTGAGGTGCAGTCCTTCAGGAGAAAGTGCTCCAGTGTGAGTCCCCTACAGCGTCACAGAAGTCCCACCAGCCAGCCTGCTTCAGCGTGGGCTTCCTACAGGCTACAGCCCCCTTCAGGCATCCACTCACTCCAGCGTGGGGTCCTCTGCCCCACAATGGACACCTACACCTGCCCATGGGCTGCAGGGGGACAACCCACTTCACCATGGTCTTCACCACGACCCCGGGGGACTCTCTGCTCTGACACCTGCAGCACATCTTCCCCCGCTCCTTCCTCACTGACCTTGGTGTCTTCATGGATTCTCACTCTTCCGTCTCTCTGCCAGCTGCTGTGTGGCCCAGTTCTTTTCCCCCGTTTCTTAAATACGTTTTCACAGAGGTGTTCCTCTCCTATCATTTTACTGATAGGCTCAGCCTTGGCAAGTGGCGAGTTCCTCTTTAGAGCTGGCTGGCATTGGCTCTATTGGACTCAGGGGAAGCTTCTAGCAGCTTCTTGCAGAAGCCACCCCTAGAGCCCCTCCATCACCGAAATCCGGCCAGGCAAACCCAATACATAAGGGTAAATAAGAGAGTTTTGTCCATTTCTCTTGGAAGTGGTTGAATCTTTCAAACAAAAAGAAGAGCCTGAGACAGGCCCATCCTGTGGAAAAAACATCTCTCCAATATTTAATTTCACAAAGGTTACAAGCAGTAATTTTGTAGGTGCTGTCATGAACTCTGCTCGTGATAAGATGCAGGATCTTTCAGGGCCTGAAAATGGGGATCACTGATTCTGTAAAGAATGAATCTTTTGAAGAGTTTTATGTTGAGCATAAGTGATGGCTCCTAAAAGTACTAGTCATTCCTTAATTGATGGGATCATCGCAGCTATTTTGGCATCTTTTGTTAAAGAGTAATCATTGATTTTAGGATGATGAACATATTGTTTGTAACCTCCCAAAAGAGACTGGCTGTTAGTTTCTCAGTGAAGTGTGTTCTCATTGTGTAGGTGGATATTCCCCAGAATTTTATTGTGTAGCATCCAGAGTGAATGAAATTTTCAGTGATATTTTATTTCAGTAGTGTCTTTTCTCTTCTGTTTTCCAGAGAAAGAACAGTCAGTAAACCGAGCTGGTATTGTACAAGAGGATATCCAGCCTGCAGGTATACTTGATTCATGTGTTTGAATTGAATATTTTAAAGACCTTCTTCAAGTACAACATGAATATTTATATGGATTTTAATAATACAGTGAAGAATAAACTTACCATGAAAATATTTTTTTCGGGCTAGTTTTTCACTTGAAAATTTAAAACTTATTTTAAATTGACTTAACTGGCCAAGTAAGTTGCAGAGATTCTGTGCCTTTCACCCTTTCTTAAATAGATGCCACTTTCCATGCCAGAAGTTAACTTCTGAACCAGCTCAGAGCAAGTGAACCATGAGTGAGCTGAGCTGTAGCTCTAAAGTACACACTATTGCACCTTGGTTTTGTGGAATACTGCTTTACAACTCAGCTGAAACATAATTTATGAGCACTTTGTCAGTACCTTCCAGCCTCATGGATGAAGGGGTAAGACAGAAATCTGCTGCACATAAAGGAAAATCTGGAATGCAGTGCTAATAGCCTTTTGATCCCTGCTCTTGCCAGTAGAAGATGTAGAAAAGTGTGTGAGGGGAATAAGATTCTATCAGACCGTCCTTGGTAGTTCATTGTTTCATAGGTAATAGAACTGGCTATTCATTGTGCAAGGTTGGCGCTTCTCGTTTACAGACGTGAGAGTGCTTGTTTCGATTAAACAGTTCATATCTGAGTATGTAAAAAGGTAATGTATTCCTATTTTTAGAAAAGCCTAACATCAGCAGCAGAGGAAAACCAAATGGGATTAATACTATGTCCTTACTACACATATCAGTGAAATGATCAGTGCAGGACTCACTTTCCAGGAAAGTGGTGAAATGCTGAAGAGGAATAGGAAGGGTAAATAGAAGTCTGGTAAACATGCTGGGGTTTTTATTAAACATTAAAGAGGACTGGACTTGCTCCTTTATCCAAGATGCAGGTGCTTGATGACCAGTTCTCCTCAGTTTAACCGTTTTGTCTAAATGTGATTGCTGATGAGAAGTTATAAGATCCACTAGTTGAAAGTGCAATGTAGACAAATTCAAGGGCAAAGTGCAATCCTAGATAGTTGTTCCAACAATATTGGAACACCTTACCTAAGAGTGTGATAGATATTTCCATTATCTGAAGCTTAAGATCAAGATGAGTTCTAAATATTTTTGCAAGCTTAAGCAGAGCTGTGAATTTGGTGTGAAAATGGTTAGGTTCTTTCATTGTTTCCTATGCAAGGCTGAAGTAGCAGATCAAATTTTTTTTTTTTTTTCTCCAACAGTCTAGTTATGAACTGCTGGTATTCTCATATTTGATTTGTAGGGTTAAAAGTGTGGTCTGATCCATTTGGAAGAAAGTAATGTTGACGGCTGGGTGTATTGCAAGGCAAAACTGAAGATGGACACCTTCAGCTGTTTCTTCTTTCACTGGAGTGTGTCTTTGGGTGTCGCTGGAGAAGAATTCTGAATATGCTGTGTGGGCACATGTGGAGCAACAAAGGCTGCTGATTGGAATTCCAAGAGATAAAAAGCGTGGTAGTTTTGACAGAGGATGCTGGGGCATAGTACTCAGAGTGTTAGAAATCTGAACAATTCTTGAGTTTAGAAGTGAAATATTTATTTCCTTGAGAAAAGGGAAGAGGATTTATTTTTGTTGATCTGTAAACACTTATAGAACAAATTATGGATAGAATAAATCGTGCAGACTGCTGCGGTTTTCTCCCTAGTTTGAGAATTACTTTTTGTCATTTTGTTATGAAATCATGATGAAGTATATACTGAGAGAGATCAGTGGAGAAAATATGACATGGTGAGTGTAAATTTGTACATTAAACTCTCTTACTTTTAAACCAGTGTGTACTTTTTTTCATTTTTTTGCAAGTAGGTGTGGTGCGTTACCCTTGGCCAGCTGCCAGGTACCCACCCGACGACTCTCTCACTCCTGCTCTTCAGGACAGGGGAAAGAAAATAGGATAACGAAGCCTGTGGGTCTGAATAAACACAGGGGGTTTGAGTACCAGTTACTGTTGCAGCCAGACTAGACCCAGTGTGGGGAAAATTAATGTAGTTTACTGACAATTAAAGTAGATTTGGATAAGATACGAGATACCAAAAATTAGAATAACACCTTCCCACTGCCTCCTTTTTTCCAGGTTCAGCTTCACTCCTGACTCCTCTGTTTCTTCCCAACTCCCGGGCCCCTGAGCAGTGGATGAGTGGTTACAGTCAATTCACAGTAATTCTTCTGCTTCTTCCTCCTCACACTTTGCTCCTGTGTAGGCTCTTCTTGCGCCTTCAGGAAATACCCAGTTGCTCCAGTGTGGGCTCCTCTCCAAGCCACGGTGTGGTCATCTGCTCCAGTGTGGTCTTCACAGGCTGCAGGGGAGTGTCTGCTCTCGTGCCTAAAACACCTCCTCCACTGCCTTCTTTTCTGACTTTGGGGTTCATACTGCTGTTCCTCGCTTTTTTTCCCCTCGTTCCTCTGCTTGTCTGGTGTTTTCACAACGGTGCCACCCACTCACCTGCTGGGCTGTGTCTTGCAGTGGGTCCTCTGCGGAGCCAGCTGGAGCTGTCTGTGGCCGGCCTGGGCAGCTCCTGCAGCCCACCTTCCTTGCTGCCAAAACTTTGACTGGTCCACTTGTTACAGGAGGTTAACTATAAATGTTGGGGTAGAAACGCAGATGGCTTAAAGACTCGAAAAACACTTTCCCATGGTGACCATAATGATCGTTAGCACAGGCAAGTAACGGATTGACCTTATAGAAAATCTTTATCCTAATTGGGTGTCTGTTTTAATAATAGGTTCTGAATAAAGTGTTTTCAAATTCCAAATGAAAGAAACTGTCTGTGACTTACTATAACCTAACCGGTATTGTTCTTGAGTATGGGTGTAGCTTGTACATTTAACTTGGATATACTGTCTTACTTTGATTTATTTTTAGCACTTCGTTATGGTACACATGTTAGAGACCACGGCAGGATTGTATATGCTATAAAGAATGTATGTGCAGTGAGTGTTATAAAGTTAGCAGATGTTAGGGGTTTTTTTAGGTTTTTTTTGACATCACATTCTTCTTCTTAAGAAGACGGGTGAAATATTTGATGTTTAATCTTCTTTTCCAAACCACCATTCTGTTACTTTCTGTTCCTTCTCTACCTGTCACTGTCATTCCCCTCCCACTCAGACACACATTTCTTCTTCTGAGTTTCACTACATAGCACAGAGCAATGCTGTCACAAAGCTAATTCAGTGTTTGCCAGGAGGAGAAGAATCGATTAATTAAACTGAAGAACAAAGATGTTTTGATCACTCAAACCTTTTTGATGAGACTGCGGAAATGAGGGAGCCTTGTTTTTTTGTTATCTTGAACAAAACATTATACTGATGCATCAGACAATTTCAGCAAAGCTGTTTCGTCCAAAATACCTTTCCAGTGAAAACAGAGCATTGCTTAAGTGCTTATAGTCCATCTATAACTGACTAGCTGCAAAACAAAGAGTTATAGGAGAAACTGGGAATTGTTCAATAACGCTGCTTCTGTCATTTGGTGACGCAAATGCTTAAAACCCATACATCACGGTAGCATGAAACAGTTATTAAACTGCTTTTTCAGGATAAATGATGTGAAAGAGGATATAAAATACTTAGTCTGGAATTAGGCGATAAGACAATCTCTGCTACTCATTTACTTTGTGAAGTTGAGCAATTTGCTGAGTTTGGATCTTGCCTAAAGAAATGTTAGATGTTTTCAGAACAGTGGCTGTTCCTGTTGGCGGCTGAGCGCTTTGCCTTTGTATCACTTAAACATTGCAAAACATTTGAGTACGTGAACTGAATTATTTAGCATTTATAGAACTGTACGTGTCTGTGGTCGTGATCTCTAGTTCATTCCAGGGCAAAAAAGCTTGGCAAGTGTTGAAATTGCCTGTACAGGATTTGCAGCAGTGCGTATCTGTGGAATACTAGTGAAGTGAATCTAAAATCTGAAAATGGTGTACAGTAGTTTTAATGATCAACATTTCTCAAGTGCTGTGTTCCACCTAATAAAGTCAGCTGATTGGTCACATCCTTAAAGTGTTAGGATGGCCAATGTCTTTTCAAATTTTTGGTATTCTGTCTGGATAAAAGTATTAAGAAAGAATGTACTGCAATAATTCTCTATAATTCACACTGAAATTTTCTATGATTGCCCTGGCATTTGCCAGGTGCCTGGAGATGTGCCTGAGACTCACAGGTGAAGTCCTGGGCTTCGTGACAGTGCTTTGATGGATACCGGACATAAACCTCTCGTTCTTCTAACGACCCAGTAACAGGTGAAGTTGAGCACAGCAGATTGTGCTCTGCAGGACTCTTGCTTTATCTTGCCCTGGAAGTAAGAGGTTTTGCCACTTTTGTGGCTTGCAGCAACTACTGCTTTTCCAACACAACCACACAAAGATGTTAGATGTGTTTATAATTACACATAATTTTATATAATTATTACTGCTTGGGAGGGATTAGTCTGCCTTTTGCAGATGAACTGATTTGCTAGTTTTAATCCACCTGTTCTAATTGTTCTGATAGAAAGGCTGGGACAAAAACTTTGATAAAAGCATCTTAGAATATTTTTAAAACAGTTATCCTATCTATTCTGTAATAGCAATGCATTTTGCTTATTTATTCTAGCTGGAATATAAGCAGCAAATGTGACTTCATCTTTTGGAGAACTGGAGAAAAGTTTTAATCAGCGCTTTGACATTCCGACAGAAGCATCTGTTTGTACTAAATTTAGTCCTGCTGTTGTATGCTGCTAAGCTTTGAAATTATTAAAACTTGTGCCATGAAGAGCAAATCTGGCATTTTGGTCTAAATGCAGCTTAGTTTTGAAGCATTGTAGACTGTTGATGGTGCAATAAAACACTCAAGCACAAATACTTCAAGAGGAGTAAATATGGCAAAAGATATTGGCAAGCTGCCAGATTATGCACATGAGCAAGAAAAGTGGGATATTTCTTGCTGAATATTGTACTTCATTTACTGAGACCGTTACCACTGATACAGAGGAAATTTTTTTTTTCTTTAATAGCCTCCAATGATTGTCACAAATTTTACGGTACATATGCCCTTCCCCATACAAACAGTCCAGAAAAAGAAGCAGTTCTCATGATTTGCCATTTTCTAAACCAAACTAAATAATGTATTTTAACTTCTCGCTCTCTAGCAATAATTAACTACTCACTTTCTCAGTACTGTGTACACTCCTACTGACCTTCTTTATGTTAACATGCAGACACAGCACTAAATGAAAAGCTGCATTGGCTTTTTATGTCATGCCATGCAGCCCAAATATTGTGTTTGCTAGTGGAAGGAAATTATTTTCCAGCTTCTGAGAAAGTGCTGCAAAATATACCCTGTTACCATGTGGACAATGTATAACAGGACAGAGCAAAAAAAGGAAGTGAAAGTCAAAGCATGTTAAAGCTTTCATTTTCACATACTGGCCTATGATCTGAGGTGTGTTCGTGCATAGTGCAGACTGTGTGGGCCTTGCAAGAACAATGGTGCATTAAGACACTGTCTTGGAAATTAGAACTGTTGTGATCCATTCCCTGTTCCGCCACGCTTTTGTCTGGCAACAGGTACGTAATTTAGAATTTGAGCTTCAGTTCTGTCTGTAGAATAGCAATAATAGCACTCCTCTTCCTTGCAAGGCATGATGAAGGCAAATAAGGGGTGGGATTGTTTTGGTGCCCCCCCAAAAAAACATTTTTAGTTCTTGTCTGAGAGGTTTTCTTCTTCTTTAGGAAAAATAGGTCTGGGTTTGTTTGGGAATCAGATATTTTGGTTCTAAGAACTTCAATGTTTTGAAGAATCTTTTCTGAAAGGAAAGAACTTCTGAGATTAACCAGGACTGGTGAAATATTATGCTCTGAGTATGAAACTTTATATGTTGGGAGTCAAACAGAAAACTCACCTACTTTTCACAATGCTAAATTCTTTTTAGGAGATCTCCAAAACTGAGTATAAACTTGTACATATAAGTTGAAATGTAACCAAATATGAATGTTCCTACATTTGCGCAAAAAAGCAGAAGATTGGTCAGCTTTTGTTACTGGCCCAGGTGCCTTGACAATTTTCTGAGTTTCAGCAATTTTCAGTATTTTGACTTGCTACTTCCCTTGTCTTCTGTAACAGTGGGTCCTCCCGTCTGACCTTTGCATGCCAAAAAAAGCAGCTAGAAGTCTTCAAGTGCTGAGCAGGGGAAGTTGGGTAGCAGTTAAAGGAGGTGAGGAAGAGCTTGAGACATTGCAGGGTTCCTCCTGTAGCTCTGGAGGAACACCTTGAGGATAGGGTGGTGGATATGAAGAGGAGACAGAATATACTGGTCAGTTGAATGGGCAGGAACATGATGGACATGGGATATAAGTCCATTGGAATACAGCCTCCGTAGGCTCTGCTGCTCACAGAGCAAATTG
>NW_009707273.1:70645-92360 GCF_000703405.1 Apaloderma vittatum | reverse complement strand
TTTCCCTCTTTTCTGCTTCCTCCCCAGGAGATCAGAGGTTAACATTTCTAAAGAAAGTTCCTAGTCAAGACAAGGTTTTTGTGAGAAGAGAGCATCTAAGGAGAAATGGTATAACTATTCTTCACTCTAGTGCACCTTGAGAGGTCAGAAATCATAGAATAACTGGGTTGGAAGGGACCTCATGCTGAAAAGTATCTTTCGGGTCACAGGTCACAGGGAAAGATGCCTCCTTTGCTATCAACTTCTTCCTGTAATTCAGTACAGTGAGTATCAGCAATACCAATCAGGGCAGAGGAGGAAGGTACTCCCATTGCTTCAGCAGAAATTCCTGTAGGAGGAGTCCTTCTCCTCAGCCACCCATTCACTCCCAGAACTGGAAGGCTCAGGTACTGTTTAGGAATGTGTTTATTCTTCCACCCTGGATGAAGAGAAACCACCGTGGATATTAACTAGAAGAATTTGCTCCATGGTCTATTATCTGTGACTTCTGAGGTGCCAGTGGATGTAGCAGGCCAGCTCTAGATCCAGATCTTCTCCCACCTGCAGATATGAGGAAGGTTCATACAAGAACTCCAACTTGGGCCATTACTGGCTGAACAGCACCATTAGGAGTCCTCTGAAGCCTGGAAAGCAGGTAATCTTAGTAACAGAATTTTCACTGTCTGCTTGTAGCTTCCTCTGAAATAAGCTCCATTTCCCTGGTCCTTCTAACAGTCATCCTGTGAGTGACTGACACAGGCTTGCTGGATATCCCATATGACAAAGAATGTCTCATAGTTCGGTCTAAACCCCCGTGTTCCACATTAAGAACTTATGGGGTATTACTTCTCCCTGCATTTTCCATGTGTTTTTAATATGGATTATGTAATTTTGTGACCTCTGCTGCCTCCTCCCTGCCTACCTCTCTCTGCTGCTGGATCAGCAGCCCACTGGATGAAGGAGCCTATAAGGAGCTGCAAGGATCTAAGGGAGACGTTCCCATACATGAAGTCTGGCAATCCTGCTAACATGTCTCAGAATTCCTGCTAGATATTTTCAGCTGACAAGCTTTTGGTTCACAGGAAAACCTCTTGTTACTATTCTTTATCACACTTCGCACAGTTAAATTTTTTCCCATAGGTACCACTCTGGCTATTTTTCACTGACATTGCCTCCCAAGTTGTTTAATCAGAACATTTCATTAGTATACTGCTGGTTTTGTGCCAAACAATTACATTTAATTTGTCATGGGACAGTTCTTCGAGGAACGCCACCAGTAAAATCCCTGCAGGCCAATGACTTCCCGTTTGTCATTTCCGCTTTAGCTACTTCCATACTTGGCTTACAATTCTTGCAGCTACTAGTTGTTTCCCACGTGATGCTTTGTTCCGAATGCTTTGCTAAAGTCCAGATGGAATATATCCCCTGAATTTTTGTCATGTCGACAAGCTGGTTACCCGATTAGGTAGCAAGATTAATACTCTGACATGTTCTCCTTCAGGAATTTTCATTTGTGTCCACACTTTTCATTACTTCAGAGTTTGCTATGAATCTTGTGTGCTCTTCTGGAAAGAATAACAGCTAGGCAGATGGTTTCCAAAAGAAGTCCCAGGAGTACCCAGACAACCTCATAGTCTTTCTCTCTGTCTGCATCATAATGTATATAGACTGAAAGGTTGGTCTTTTAGAAGTACCTAAACACCATCAGAGTGCCCTGCCTCTCCAGCCCAGGCAGAAAGGAGAGGTATTTGCTGCTATCGGTTTCTTTCAAAAGCTCAGAAGATGATATTCATCCTGTCTCTGTGTCACTGATTATTGACTTGCAAGATCTAGGGCTGGCTAATAGAAAATCACTGTTAAACATAGGACAAGAACACAAGGCTGGTTTTATTTAGTCAGAAAAACCATCACTCATCAAACTCACTGAAGAGGAAGAGCAGCTAAAAGGCCTTATTGACAAAATGTGATTAAGGGAATTGCCATATCTGTGTTCATTAGCAAAATTCTTCAGGGGGCCGCAAAAGAATTTACACCTGGTTCTGGTTTCCACAGGTCATTGGGTGCCTATCACTTAGAAAGGCAGGAATGACAACCAGATAATGACTACTGTGAAGATGGTCAGAAGTTTCCCTTTGCTTCAATCCTTTGGAATCACAGAAGAGAGACAGATAAAGGTAAAAATATAATATTTCAATTGTGCCAATGGTTCTAGTGGCATGATAGTGATGGCACTTCGTGATTCATTTGTGAAATGTTGCATCATTTGGGAACTACCTGGAATATGATCTATATGCTCTGTTGGATCCTATAAATTGTAAAGATATCTTACTTTATCTAATTTTGTGCCTTATTTACAGCCAGTCCCTTCACCCCACCCTTTTCCAGGAACTGTCCCCATGATGGCATAGTCTAGCCATCATAGTCTAGTTCTGATAATCTCTATGTCTTGGAAGACTGAAAGATACTTTGTTTCTGTTATTTTCTGTTTTCTGAGATACAGTAAGTTTGCATGCTACTCTCTGTTGAGATTATCATGAATCTTCAAGACTAGGTTCTAATTCTAGCCCTAAATCTATGGAAGTTTCTCATCTTCTAGATTGTTTTTCCTACCTACATTTGCAGGCAGACAGTTCCAATACTAGAAGTGTCCATGTTAGGTATTCTGCTGGTAATGCAGAAATGCTTAATCACAAACACAGGTTCATTCTGAAGAAACATTTAGGATTACCTTGCTTAGGAACTTAGTTCTTGGGGTAAATATCTACAATGGGTATAAGGCTCCTTACCACTTCTTTCAGGATTCAGCAATTTTGTCACCTCTGCAGGTTTAAAGATAATCAAGGGAAGTATGGTAGTTCCTACTGATGGTGTAGGGACCTTCTTCACTCTCTATCTTCCCTCAAATAGATCCCAGGCAGGGATCTTGGGATTTTCACATCTCAACTATCTGAAAGTATCTTCTGACATTTTTCAAGGTCATGCTCTTTGCGTGGGAAACAACTTAAGAAATGGTACCTTTACTGCAGACAAGCAGTATGGTAATATTTTCATTTGCTTCGCTGGTGCTACCTGAATGGGAAAAGTATCTTGTGTCCTGTTACCATTAAACTTCTCTCTCAGAAACATAGCAGGGAAAAGCCCCTAAAACTATATGCATATTGTAAGTGTGTATTTCTTGTGGTCAGCCTTCTATAAGTATTTCTGAGTTGAATGTCCCACCATAAGAGGGACGTGGATCTGTTGGAGCATGTTCAGAGGAGGGCCACAAGGATGATCCAAGGGCTGGAGCACCTCTGCTACGAGGACAGGCTGCGGGAGCTGGGATTGTTCAGTCTGGAAAAGAGAAGACTTCGAGGGGGAACTAATAGCTGCCTTCCAACACCTGAAGGGAACCTACAGGAAGGCTGGGGAGGGACTTTTTACAAGAGTGTCCAGTGATAGGACAAGGGGAAATGGGTTTAAGTTGAAGGAAAATAGATTTAGACTGGATCTTAGGAAAAAATTCTTCAGTACGAGGGTGGCAAGACTTTGGAATAAATTGCCCAGAGATGTTGTGGCTGCCCCCTCCCTGGAGGTGTTCAAGGCCAAGTTGGACAGAGCCTTGAGTAGCCTGATCTAGTTGAAAGGCATCCCTGCCCAAGACAGGGAGGTTGGACTAGATGATCTCTAAGGTCACTTCCAGCCTAGGCCATTCTATGATTCTATTATGTTTAAAGTCTTCCTCATAATTCTAATGGATTTGCCATCTTGTATCATTCTCTAAAACAGTGATACTTTATATAAAATAACCAAAGAAGGGCTACATCCTCTTAAATTTGCAGAGGCTGGCCATCTGGGGACTTACTGCATTTAGTACGATGTTGCTTCGCATATTTGCTGTTGTAGGAAGTGACCAGGAGTTTTTGAAGAGGAATTATGCATCGGAAAGGGCCCAAGACATTCCTTGGGCAGGAACATCCTTGCCCCAAACAGAGTGAAAGCATAATGCCACAAGTCTGCTTTGAATGTTTGGGATCTGCCCGGTGTGTTTCTGCTGCGCTTGCATTTTGTGCTCCCTTTTGAATCCTCACTGGCAGGGAGGAGGGCTTTGGCAGCTGGCAGGCAGTCATGCAGCAGGGAATGAGTGATAATCACACCTCTCTCCACCCAGCAAAGCAAGAGCCACGGTCACACTTGTGCAAGCTCCTTTTACTTACTTGCAAAAGAATGAGGGCTGCTCAGCCCAGTTCGGGACAAGAGGAGAACCGTTCTTCCAACACACTTCAAACGATCCAAACCGTGTATTGATCTTCAGCCTAGGTAGTATTCCTATTTCCCTAACGGAGGGCTACTACTGTTTGGAAGCCCTCTACGAAAGCTCTTTCCAAAAACTCCTCTCTCATTTCCCTTGGCCAGCTGGCCCCTGGGCCAGTTCCAGCACCTGAGCCTAGTTTTATGTCAGAGCGAGCTGGCTGATCCCGTGGGACGCTGCAGTGTGCCCTGACGCAGGTGGTGCTTGCAAAGGTGCCGCTGAACTTCTGCAAGGAGGTGGAAAGTGACAGTGTGTGGTGGCAAAGCAGTGATTTCCAGCTCCTTCTGATGTTTATTTCCTGGTGAGTGGCATGTTTAAGAATATTCATAATGCTTGTGGTGGTAGCAAGAAGTGATATACTAGTTGCTTTGCCTATTTAGTTTGGTTTGAATTTTAGAATATCTGTGGCTAAAGATATAGTTACCTCTGTACCCCAGAGGAACCACCCAAAACAGAGACACTTCTAAGTGTCTGAATATAGAATGAAACTGCTGATTTAATATTTTCTGTGATGCTTATTTTCCAGTGAAAGGAAATTGCCTTTTGATTCTTGGTTCAGTCTCTAGGGAACCCTGTCTTTGCATTCTTCTTGTGCATTATTATTTAAAAAAAAAAACCCAACAACAAGCAAACAACCAGTATCCTTAGCAATCACAGCTGAAGAATGCAGACTTTGTTCCCAAGAAAAAGGTAAAAGGAAAGAAAAATTGTATTCAATTCTGTTGTGTAACCAAGAAAATAAATTCTTTTGGAGAATAGTGCTAGATTTTTCCCCTCAAAGGTATTGTATATAACTAACGTAATTAATTATAGAATTGTTCACAACCAGAAACAAGGATCTTTGATTCACCTTGTTTTACAAAAAAATAGGTCCTCAATCTGTCTAGTGCCACGCAAATAACAATTGAAAGTTGTTTCTGAACACTGATAATGGGGCAGAGATTTGAGAGTTAGGATGAGGATTGCCTCACGTGCGTTGAAGGCAGCCATAAAAGAAAGACTGAATGGTTTACTGCAGGCATGGTTGTAGCTTTCAGTTAAAATCTGGTTTATATTCAAAGCTCTCACCAAACATTTGCTTTTTCCAGTTTCTGGATTATTTATCAGCTCAGATTCACATAATAAACTTTGGGCCCGTGGTGCAAGTCAGATGTCTAGATCTGGCCTCGTATACAGAACAGAGTGGATTTTCCCAGCCTAACAAGCCAGAACTTGGCCTGTCAAAGGTGTCTGCCATGAGGGACCAGAGAGTTAATGAAGTCGACTGGTCTGTTGAAGCTGTTTTTGAGAGTGGTACTGCTCTGTGGCTAGTAAATCTGGGCCAGCGTATGTTCAGCATCTTTCTTCAGTGAGACCACCTCTTCCACAACTACTTGTTACTACTCCTTTTCAGCAGCTTCCACATGACCAGCTGCTCCCAGTGGGTCCCCCCAGCACAAAAGGGTTGAAGCTTTTGCTCTGGGGGTGGCTGCTTGGGGAGCTCAGTGCCGTGCATCCTCACGGGAAGGAGGAATCCCGAGCTGTTGGGAGGTATGTTTCTCTGAGTGGGTCTTTGTGTGCGGGGAGTTGTGCATGAATTCACAAGCCCATGCCCATGCACAGTTGACACCAGTTTCCTCAGTGTAAATTTTGGCTCCTCTTCCATTGCTCAGTATTTTATAGGCTGAAGAACTGAAATAGTCTTAAGTTGTGCTACTACTGGTCCCACGCAGCGGAAGCCAGGCATACTCCCAAAGCACTTGCCCTTGAGGAATCCAGCGTACACTGCAAGCAGTTCTGGGCACTGCCCATAGTTCACATCTCTGTGTGCTATCAGGGCTGACACCTTAGCCATAGGCCACTTGCTTCCCCCACTGTCTGCAGCAAGTGTGCCCAGTGGTTGCATGCTTGTGGGGAATCTCCCAGGCGACTTGCCATGCCTGGAGAACTTGGTGAGGTAGCCCTCAGGGCCTGTCTTCAGTGGAATTTCCTTGCAGACACCTCTGAACACGACATTTCTTTTAGCCCAGTCCTTGGGTAATAGAGGTGTTAGCTACTACAAGCTTCATCTGAGAAAGCCTTTTGCTGTTTTTGTGAGCTCTTTAGGGATGTCAGCTCGAAATGCTGGATCTCATCTTACACTGCAGTCATGATGCTGTGCAAACTTTTGCTCCAAGACGCTATTGCCCATTGGTTTTTTCATTGTAGAATCTTGGACTAGCAATTTCAGAAACCTTTAACCATACCTTTAGGACAAATAATTCAGGCCAAAATACACTTCTGGGAGGAGGCTAAGCAAACCTTTCATGACCATCCTCAGAGTAGTGCATGTGCTTTATAAGTTCTCATGTACAACACATCACTTGGTATGCCAGGAGGTCTAGATCTACTGCCGATTATTTCTTTCCTCGCCTGTTGTAGAAATGATAATATTTAAAAGTAGCCACAATTGCTTCTCAGGTTTATTACCCAAGATGAACGAGCCTTGGTGGGGATGCTGTTCCTCCTTTACAGTTTTTTCCCTGCTGTGGCTGGTTTCTCCTCACAGAGCTTGCTGGGTCACTAGTTACTGCTCTTTAAGATAAATGTGCTTTGCCACCTGTGCTTCCTAAAGATGGCATTGGGCTCTGCTTGCTGAGAGTGATGGTTCATCATTCTCTGTTGTGGTGTGACAAGAACTCTGAACTTTCATGACTGGGCCTACATAGACATGCTGATAATTTAGTCCTGTCTCTGCTTAGGCTTTTTCAAGATCCAGCAGTCCTTTGAGCAGGAGACTTGTGTGTCCTGCAGGGAATGTAGTTACTTGCATACCGAGTATCTGCCTAAGCAAACTGTCATAGGTTTGCTGTCATGTGGAGAGAGCATGGCTAGGTATAAGATCTCATGGTGAATCAGCTTGCACGTAGGTTGGGTTACATGGTGGGCAGTTTGCTGGCAGGCTTTTTGGTGGCCCTTGTTGGCTGCAGCTTCTCTCTAGGCACATCTGACTGGACCCACAACCTGGGTGGGAGGTCATGGAGCGGAGGGATGTTAAAGTGTGAGTGTGGGTGCTGCTCTCAAAGAACATGGATGAGAGTGAAGCGTGTGCTCAAAGCAAGAAATACAACAAGTCTTCCTACCTGGGGTACAGTAAAAGGTCCCTTCAAGTTAACCCAAACTCAACATTTTCACTTTAGACTCCAGCCTGTTCCCTGAATGGATAGACCCACAGCAGAGGAGTGGATGCACTGCATGCAGTGATGGAAAATATAAGGTTGACAGGCCTTTAGGGAATTTGACTTGCTAATTAGTAAACAAATACTTGTAAAAAAACCAAACCCAAATAAGTCATGGTGACCTTGTGATGACCTTACTGAACTGCAATGCCTGTGGCTGCTTTGTGACAAGGGTTCTGCAGGGTGCTCTTTTATAGTATTAAATGACCTTAGCCCAATTCAGAACAAAAGAAGGCCTATTTATTTAATTTTTCATGGTTAACAAGCCATGTTGGTGAACAGGCTGTCCTAGTATTTTCTTTGAAAAGAAGGCATTTTTCTCTTTGGTTGTAAAGAAGTCATAACCCCGTTCCTGCCACGATAAACATTCAGCCTCAGGCCCCAGTTCGGCAAAGCACTTATGTGCTTACAGAAATGCTGCTGTCAATGGCACTTACACGTCTCTTTAAAGTTAGAAATGAGAGCTTGAGAATTCGGCTGCACTGGGGGGCCTCGGCGGTGACGCCTGTGCCCGTGGTGTCCATCCAGTTTTCCCATTGAACAGTAGATGGGGCAAGTGAGCCTCCTTATAGTTCTGGTCAGGATTTGTCTGAACGCGAGGTTAAAATGTAGCCCTCGTTGGCTCTCGGTTTCTGGTTTGAAGGCTCTTTACCTTTGTACTGTAAGGGTAAATTACGTACTTTGACGCAACTAGACTATTTTCTTTACAAACATATGTCGTAAACAATTGCTCAGTTCCTTGAAATTCTGAGATTTAAAATGATGTTACTTTATACAGGGATACAAAATCTTTGGGAGGTTCTGTTGTGCGGAGATACGGGAATGAGTGCTCCCTCCCCAAAACTAGCCAATAGTTAGCAGTTTACAGCACTCACGGGGAGGCAGAGGATCCAAGTTTTAATCTTCCATGTGCCCGTAGAGCGCACCAATGACAAGATCACCTTGCCTGCCTTTGTGTCATCTTCTCCAATTCTCTCCTCCAAAACCTGTTGTCACTTTTATACATTTATCAATGCACCAGACTTGTACAGCCTACATGAGTGACCGTAGTTGCTGGCTACAGCTGCTTTCTGCCCACGCTTCTGGCTTCCTCTTCTCACTTCATGTGATGTACTTATCCAAAGAGAGGCTAACTCAAAATAAGTCAGTCCCTGAACACTGCCTGCTGGAAGGAGTAAAAGCTTTTTCTCGAACACGTAGGAGTGTGGTTTCCCTTTATCCACCATCACACTTCTGCATGTTCGTCCACATATTAGCTCCGTAATGTGCTCTGCTTTGTCCCCACTCCTTGGAGCTCAGCTCAGCAATGTGAGTCCTGGAGCTGGTTGTGGTCTTGCAGGCAATGTGGTGCTGGTGCGACAACCATTTGCTCCCTTACGCTGACAGTGAAGTTGGCCTTGTGCGAGGTGGACACCTCTGCAGGTGCAGAGTCCAGTGATGGGGGGAAGCTTCTGCTTGTGCCATGGATGAGATATCATTGTTTGGTTAGTGGGGTGGATCTTGCCCTTGTGGAAGCAGCTCCCACTGTTCACCCTTGAATAAAACGTAATGACATATCTGTCTTTTATTTTGGACTGGGGAAAGCTTCCTGAGGTGTTTGAGTGGAGGGATGAAGAAACCTGTACTTATATTAACCTGGATAGGCCAGGCAAATACAACATGTTAATATAAAAGAAAACAACTTGGCTAAAGATACCTGTTAATAAAAAAAAACACAAACCAACCAAACCAAAACCAAAACAAACCAACCAAAACACCAAACCAACAAACCCCACCTCTTTCTCCTCAAACTTTGAAAAACTGCGGCAGAGGAATGGCTGTGAGCCTACCTCCTCAGATATATAGGGAGAGCTTCAGCTGCTGGGCTTTAACTAGTTTAGCACAGGGTCTATTTCCCACCATCTGTCATTATTTGCTTGTGGTATCCAAAACTTGTCTGAGTGGGAGGAAGTACGCAGGAGTTCCTGGCTGGATTAGCATGACTTTGTGCTCTTGCTTGAAGCCATTACATGGTTAAAACTAAGACGGGTAATACTGAGTACAGAGGGGGACAAGGTTTAATGTGGTACAAACTGAGAGCAGATCCTTTGCAGACAGTGAAAGTAACCAGACTCTACAGGCATCTGAACTGGTTAGAATCTGCCTCACCTTCTCCTACAGTACATTATACAGAATCTAGGCATTACCTCAACCAACTCCATATTTTGGAGGAGCAATTCATGTTACCTTTTCCTCATGTCACTCAAAGGTTGCCTCAGCTTCTCCCTCTTTCACAGCCGTGTGATGCCCTCACTTCATCTCTAACACTGTCTCCTCCGCAGCGAGCAGCCTGACTCAGACCGAGCTTTTCACAGCCAAATTCCTACAGCCTGCCCAGTCCTGCTTTCTTTACTTCCCATTCAGTCCACTGACAGTCCTACAGCAAAAATTCCTTTGGCTCCTGCCTATCTACCTTTGCCTTTGAGTGTTTTCCTTGGCTTACCATTTTGAATTAAATTTAAACTCCTTAGTGCATTTTCAGCCAGCGTTTGCATTTTGTTCTTTGTGTGTGTCTTGACCATCTGCTATCCTCTGACTTCACCCTCATCCTCATGGTCTTCCTCTATTTATTTTCTTCATATCCTTCCCTGTTCATAAAGAAATGTTGTCATAATAAGCTGAGCAGTGTTACTAGCTCTTAACCCCCCTACTTTCACACTCTACTCCTGACCTTCCCTCAAGAGCCAATGATTTTTCTCTTGTTTTTCTGCTTTGTGGATGGAAAGAACTGCTTTATAAGAAACGTAGGGCTCCTGGGATAGGTGTAAAGCATAGCTCAGACTGCACAGGCTCCTCAAGAACATGGGTTGTGACATCAGTGCAGCATGGGGCAGCTGGAAACACCTACAGCGTGCGGTGGTTTATAGTAAGCCAACTGTTCAGTGACATGCTGGCCTCGGAGGAAAGCTATGTATGCTGTTAGCCAGAGGTATCTCAGGAGGATTGAGAGTCTGTCTGCTATTTGGCTCCCCACAGACAGCAGATGTTCCACAAGAAGGTGAAACATGCAATAAACGACTGTATTTACTTGAAGCAAATCAGAGCTCAAGGAAAGGCAGTGGCCCAGCCTAGTGTGTTTACTGCTGCAGGAATGATTTTTGTGCTGATGCAGCATCTTTCATCCAAAATCCCCAAACATTTTGAAAGTGTTAACAAAGGTAGGCTAATGCCAGTGTTTGCAGACATATTTCAACCAGCTTCTTACTGCGTGTTTTAGATACTGTCATCCATATAGCCTACGGTGAGTTTGGTACCACTGTGGCTACTTGGGCGAGTGTTTCCGTAGGCGCATAGATGGTTTCCGCATCTGGTGCTGAGTTCCTTCTGACACAGCTGCATTGATAACAGTACCTGGGCAGGCCACTGTGTGTGCCTAGCTCAGGTAGGTACACCTTGAGTTGTAGTCACTTTAGTCTAAAGATACACTTTTCCTGTTTTTAGGAGGAAAAAAAATCTGAGACCTGGACTGGAGACAAAAAACAATTCACAAAGATATCTCTCTCTTTTCTACTGCTTCTTCTGAGGCAAGGGCAATGCAAAAAGTAGATTCTTAGTAGTGAAAATAGGATCAGGCCAGGTTGTGCTATTTACCCACTGAGTGAACTTTCAGTTAATGCCTAATATGGGGAAATGTCCAGTGACTCAAAAGGGAGAGAAGCAGTCTCTTCATCTGCATGCATATATTCCTCATGGACAAACAGACACCTCTTTGGATGCCCATTTTGAGATCCAGAGACCACTTGTTAGTCTTCAGTGGCATACAGAAAGGTACCGTATCTTTAGCCAACAGCGAGGTGTTAATGCAGGGATTTCATATTGTTTTTCTAGTAAAGAATGTGCTGCCAAATAAATATCACCTGGTTCTGAGTATGTGCCAGGAGTTAGGCCATGAGTTACGAGCCAGCAGACCTGCACTGCCCTGAACAGTTTCCAGCAGAGCACTGGAGACTGATAGCTCCAGAGTGATTGGGGAATGGGAATGGCTCTTCCTTCCAGCGTGTCCCCAGATAACTGTGGTGGATGTCTCCTCTGCCAAGGTCTGGTGGTCCTCTGCTTGATTTTCCACAACATGCAAAAGGGGGCAATTCTGAAAATTCTTGGAAAGGGCAAACAGATTGTATCTTTCCAACTTGTTTACTGTTTGGTTTTTTTTTACTGGGAAACTCACAACATTGTTCCCTTCTTTTCCTTCGCTCAGCTCACTCTTAGTGGTTTTCTGCGAACATTTTCCCCAAATGACCTTGCTAGAACTAAAGTGAAACAAAAGGCACTACCCACATTCTGCTCCGAATCCCTTAACTACAAAACATTTTCAGTCTGCGGAGAGGGTTTTTTTCTCTCTCCGTGGAAAGGATTTTTTCTTGTCTTTCGTTCTCTCTGCTCCTTGGCTGCCCACAGTGACAGCCGTATCTGTTTGATTTGAGGGAAGCCTTGCGTGTGGTGAGTGGCTCCTTCTGCTAATAATTTGTTCTCTGGAGCCTGTTGCAGCACAGTGTAAATAAATTTCACTGTTTAGTACTTTCCCTTTTTGTTCCCCCACTGCTGGCAGTGAGTTGAGCCACCCTGTTTTGTTTTTCACATTTATCTTTCTCTGCCCTTCTTATGTGAGACAAAATCACAAGATTAAATTAACAAAGATGAGTTACTGGTGCATACTTTTTTTGGTTGTCTTGAGTTGCACTAAAAGTTCTTTAGAAAACGGGAATTAAAATGCAGCTGACATCCTGGAACAATATTTAGCCTGGTCCCGGGACAAGGAATGAGACTATCGCGCTTCAGAAAGGCTAATGGTGTGTGCTGAATAGATGCAGTTTCTGTCTAAAAAGCATTTTTCAGCCATCTTGCCATGTAAACTCAGTCTTTTTATAAACAGCCTTAATTTGGCCCATCTCATGTGTGTGTGCGCCACTGGAATGACCAGGATGTTTAGCACATCAGACCTAGCTTTGCAGTGGTGAATGTAGGTACTGGAAGTTCTCCAGTCGTGGTAGTATGCGTGCCCCTGCAACCTCTAGTTCAGAGTAGCGTAAATATTTAGAGTGGCTGAGCCCAGTTTGGGCTCTGTGCTGTTTTAACTAGATTGTTCCTGCCTAATTTAAAGCTGGCCTAGCCATTTCTCCACCGCACCAGAATCGCTGCTGAGTACACGTACCCCTAATTGGGTATGATGAAGGCCACAGTCATGTTTTTCATGGTTCCAAGCCTGATGCTTAGAGCACTTGAGGTTGTTTTTACTGTGTGCATGTGACTGCTTGTGCATTTTAATACTGGGAAAAACAGACTGCGATAGACTAATGAAGTCAGTAGAGTGGTTACATTTGCCTGCTTTCTTGGAAATCTTCATCATTCCTGTCTTCCTTGGGGTGAATAAAAGGAATCTATCCATGTAGCCAATATTCTTTTGGTGTATTTATGAGTCTTTTTATAGCATGAATAGGTTTCAAATAACATAAATCGAACAGTTTTTGCTTCCTCTGCCACCGATTTCTTCAAAGAAGAACATCTCTGCGCACAGGGTGAAAAAGGCAAAGAGAAACTAACCCTTTGCCATTTGCATTTTACAAACCAGATCTCGACAAAAAAAATTAATTGAAGGAGGGGAAATTTGTCACCTTAACATTGCAAATGATGTGAAACCAGAATGTCCTCCCACCACAGCACATGTTTGTGGTGAGTAGGTGGGGGAGATGTAGGGGAGAGGTGATGGTATAAAAATACCTTGTAAAAACAAATGTTTGGCTAGAGGAGAGAGTTTGTCACTTCAGCCAGACTAGAGGGGGGGAAACCAGACAGACAGGGGGTGGGTGGGGGGGTATGCAGGGAAGAAGTTATGTCACTTCAGCAAGGTAAATAACTTGACAAAGTGTCTCAGAAATAGCAGTCAAATAATTGGCACGTGAAGATCAGATATTAACCAAGTAGGTGACCTAGAAAGTTAAGAGGAAGGGGGAAAAGCTATTTATATGGAACGATAAAGATCATAAGAAACAGTTACATGGGGCAAGTACCAAGCAGAAGGGTGACCGGTAGAAACCTCAAGATAAAGTGCACAGACTTGCTAATAGTCACTCTTCCTGCGTTTTCGTGAGCTGAGAAGTAGGATTTTTTTCTTAATTTATCCTTATAATAATTCAGACATGCCAAGCTGGATACAGACCAGGGGCTTTATATGGTAACAAGACTACTAAATGCAGCTTCATAACGTATTGCTAGGCTGGCACTTTCTGCCCCCGACACTTCCCTCCATGTGCCTTATGGAGCAGTTTGTACACTCACTCCGCAGCGTCCAGCAGCGTGCAAGTGTGAGCAGGCACCAATGTGACCACCAATATGATCACCTACAAGAGCAGCCAGGGTGGGAAATGACAGTTTGCCTTGTCATGCTCAGGGGGAGTTTGGATGCTGCAGTGGGAGGCTTGACACCTCCACATCTTGGGAGCTGCTGGATGCAGGAGCTGGCAGGAGGGAGGGTCGGGACAGGGGACATGCAGTGCCCCTGCACAGTTCAGGGTGGCAGTGGCAGCTGTCAGTGTTGGGAGGGAAATGTCCTTCCCGTGTGTGATACTTACGGTTTTTATTTCATTTTAATTGACTTGCCTCAGGGCTAAAGAAGGTGTCCAGTGCAAGGAAGAGTGGGTGAGTGTGTAAGGAAAAGAGAGAGGGACTGAAGAGGTGGGGAGGGAGTACGCTGGTGAAGTGCCCTTTATGTCCAGTAATCTGTTATCCAGACATGTATTGCCCTCTCTGACAGACAGCTTCAGATGTCACTTCCCTTTCTACTTCTTATTCCCTGTTGCTGTCATCTCTGGAAATTTGAAAGCGGCTTGAATGGATCTCACCATGAAGAGAAAGTACTTTGCTAAGTCAGACAAACCCTGTCCTCCTGCTTGCTCTCTTATTTTGCAAGGAAGTATGTCATTCTTCTGCCTTGGTGGTGGCTTTTGGCGATAGGTCATTCTCCCTTCTCTGTGGTGCAGGACCCTCAGGGTATTTCAGCTGAGACGAGGCAAACAAAGCTCCTTGCTGTGTGACAGAGTGGCTGGTGGGGCTCCAGAGAGTGATGGGACTGTTTTTAGCACAGGCCAGATTTCAAGGGTGGCATACACTGTGGAAGTCCAATGTGCAATCAAGGGCTGAAGAAGATTCATCTCTCTTCTCCTCTGACCTAAAGCATGTTGCTAAAGTCTGTTGCACAGGGTGGGACTTTCCACTGGTAGGTGTTCATACAAATTTGGCTATATCTGGCTATCTTCGTATGTTGGTGTGCAGTCATTTCAGGCTTGCATTCCACCGAAAAGCAACGGGTATTCCCCGCCCCCCCTTTCAGCAAATTTCAAAGAAAATACACTAACAAAACATTGTTAGAGAAATTTTGCATGCTCCAGTCAGCAAACTGAAACCTAGAATACCTTCTGAGACCTTGTCTGTGCAGCTGCGCTGTTGCTTTGTCCTCCACGGCTGACTTAGACTTCTAATCCCCACAGCTACCCTGAGTTCCCTGACTTACATGCATGTAATATTAATGAAATATTTTGGTGAAAATCTAGCTTTTACATTTCAGATTTGTTTCGTTGCACCAGTTGGTGGATTGAAACTGCCATCCCAGCAGCTGCCTGAATATCATGTAACGCAATGTGCCTTGATGCCTTGTCATATTTCAGTGTTTGCTCACAGCACGAACAGTCCCAAGCATTGTGTTGGGTTTTTTTATGAAGGTCCAGAGTTAGTGAAATAGAGAGGATCTTTTTTCCTCCACTTTCTCACAAACCCACCAGTTCTCATGCCTTTCCACTATGCCTGCCTTACACCGATTTAATGATTGACCCTTTAGGGACACTTGCACCATGGTAAGAAATGCAATACAGAAAGCCTATGTAGATGCTTCTGCATAGGTCTTACTGAATATACTAAGGTCTTCCTGAATATACTGAGCATTTAATGCTATAATAACTGAAGAGTGGGTGTTAGAAGGGTGAAAACGGAGATATGCAATTAGTCAAGAACTTTTTTGCTGGAGATGTTAAAAATAAAACCTGAAACTTTTCATGGAAATTCAGTATTTGCGATGAATCTCTTAGAGCAGTTTATTATGTCTAGCAAGCATTTTCTGATAAAAAAAGAGAGAAAGAGAGGGTGTTTAGGGTGTTCAATAACCTTGTCTTTGGGTGATCTCCGAGATGTGCATGGCAAAGTTCTATGTTCTTGAGATCAATTAGAAAAATTAGGAATATGAATCCTTCTCTCCAAGTATTGTAGATAAGTGCTTTAACTGCTGGGCTTTTGAAGAGGATACATGAGTCTCATTTCTGTGGTTTCTTTGTGTGAAAATTCACAGTCTTTGTTCAACTCCAAAATTCTTCCTTCTTTTTTATTTTTTTTCTCCTAACCTAGAATTAAAAGTTTATGTTTTTGTGAAATGGAAACCTTGTTATCCAGCCAGCTAGAATAATAAAAGTTGTTGGTGTCTTGTGAATGTGAGGCAAAGAAGAAGAAAATGTGTTGTTTCATTGGCTCCGTGTGAGAGGAAAGTCTGGGCTTCGTTTAAAAGTCAAATGTAAATATATTTTTTGCTAACTTTGGCTTGCAAGAGATCAAGATTTGACATATTCTCATTTCTCTTTGCAAGCTGCTAAGGATTCAGACCAACTTGATCAAAACCTCCCTTTGACAGATGTCAGCAGGATTTCATGTGTGATTTCTTTTTTTTTTTTTGTCAAGGTGTTGCCCCTTCTCCACTGCCAGCAAGTAGCAATAGCATTTTAAAGGAAGGATATCAGAGAGCAGCTTGGTTTTCTCACTTGTCATCATTACTTGTTTCTCTCGTGGCCGAACCACCAGAAGCAGGTTAAGGATGACACAAACTAGCAACAAGTCATGCGGTGGAGGACAGAGCATGTGACAATGCTCTGGCTATGGTGCAAACATTTGAGCTACGTTTCGAAAGCCTGAGTTTGTGTTCAGCGGAGTTTACGAGTGAAAAATAAAAAGTCTTTGACGATAATAATCAACAAGCTCAATCTCATTAGTGTCTACCCTTCAGAGAAGAGGCTGGAGCGGATCCCATCAAGCTGTGATTTGGTTCAGTGCACTAGGGAAGGTTCCTAGAAGCATTCCCCCAGCTTCTTCACACTGTGCACTGAGGGGAAAAAAACAACATTTGGCAATTTGTTGTCAATATTTGTATAACTCCTGATGCCACTAAAAGTGCATATGCAGGCTTTAAACTAACAAAAACAAAGCCATGGCCAAGCTGGAGAGATGGATTTGTTTCCATGCACAATTAGGTTTATTTGTTTAGGTCTCATTTTATTTGCTTTCAGATGACTCAGATAGGAGTATTGCAATCCTTTCAAAGTGAAGTAGTGTTCTGTGTATTTTGGGCATTGGGCTTAGCCAAATGTGGAAAGAATTGGCTGCTCAATAGTATTTTCCTATCCAGAGGTTTTTCAAACTTTTGAGAGGAACTGAAGGAATGTCCCTTCCATGCCAGGCTTTTTTTCTTTGCTCCTTTCACAGCGTGTCTCCACATTATTGTTAAAGAGCACAGAAATTTTAAAACTCTGCTCTGTTGTGCAATTGTTAGCCACTGCTCTTATTAATTGCTTTACCATTGCACTGCATGCTTAAAGTCTTGCTGGTGTCATCCCTAACGTGCTGCTGTGAGCACCTTTTAACCCATTCCTGTAAGAATATAAGGATGGTGTGCTGCTCAGAATCTCCCATCCTGCTAGACTAGCTCTGGGTTTGCTGAAAATTATTTCCTGCATACATGAAGGGATATTTACATTTTGGCAAGTAGCCATGTTGTCTGCTGGGAGTTAGTCGCTGAGGGCAGATTATCTTCCAATGGACATGCTTGCACGCTATCGGTGTTAAGAGAATTGTCTCGAGTCTCAGTACCATGGTGTTGCTTTATCGCCCACCCCCAACCCAAGAAACCAAAAGAATATAAAAATGCAGGGTTTTTTTTGTCTCTTCTGTCCTGTATGAACAGGAGGCAATGGCTTTTAGTTGGTACTTTAAGCACCACTGTGTTTTCAGGGGTTTTTTTTTGTTGTCTTTGTTTTCTTCTTATAATAATTTTGCTTCTGGAAATGCCTCCTCAAGTGATGTTTCGGAAAATGTAGATAATATGAATGAATCCGCACTTATTCCTATTTCTATGGAACATAAAGGTTAAGGGATTTCCTGCACTCACCAGAAGTATGCATCTGATTTATGACCTTCCTTAATGTTCTTCCCACTCACAGTCATAAAAGAAATATAGTAACAAAGGCTAATAGACAATCTATTTTAAAGTTCTCCCTGATAAAACTGAATTGGAACTTCATTCAGCTTTAAATGTCAATTCTAAAATTTGGAATGTTTTTCTAATCAAGAACAATAAATGTGGAAAGTGCCTCGGTGGAACGGAGCCGCGGCTCAGCACACTGCTGGCCCAGCGCTGCACACACGCTTCAGGGGGAGATGGAGTCTTCACGTCACGTAGTCCTCCCTGGGCAATCGCCTGGTCTGTGAGACTGCTTGACCTCAGGAGGGATTGAACAATGATCAGGATATGTTGTTTGTTGGTTTATTTTGCTTTTAAGAGGGTAGGAATCCAAAATATACCTATGGCAAATGATGGCATTGAGGAAGAATGTAAATCTTCAAATACAGTAAAGAAGAAAGATATAAATTTCCAAGCCTGTGTTAAGAACTAGAAGAAGCAAGGTGGGCAAATAGATTGGACGGTGCCTAGAGATCTGTCCCATGCCTACAATGCTTTATTTCCCTCCCTCTGAGACTGTCAGAATGGATGAAACCCATTTAGTGGCCTTACTTAACATAGTATTGCTTTGTAACACCTTCAGGGCATTTCGACACTGTGCCTGGAAAGTCCTCAGCTGCTCTCACTGCGCAGTCCACTGTGCAGGCTGCAGCTCTCCTGCCCTCCCTCTGCATGCACCGTTTTGCTACATGCAGTTCTTCCAGTCTAATGCAAGACTGAATGAGACTGTGGACTGCACTGGGAGCTGAGAGAGAAGGCTGGATCAGGACCTGTCAGAACTCATATGCTATAGGGTAGTGTTAAACATATAATTTGATTATCAAATTATGTTGCTGGTGCAGGACACTGAATTAATTTGACTTCTGTTGACTAGTAAACATAAAATGAGATTTTATACGCTGAAAATGTGGCACCATTCCAGACACATATGCTTCAAGTACATAGGAAAATATAAAGACAGTACAGTGTATTATAGCTCCCTTGTCACATAAGAGACTTCCTACATTGAACTGGTTTTGACCATGTATTGGCTTCCTTTGTTGCCTTGTACAACTAAGTGGTAAGACAGAGACTTTTTTTTGGCAAGTTATATGTGCCTTTTGCCTTTTTACTTATGCTGCACTGTATGCTACAGCTGTGCAGGTTGTGATTTCAGTCAAAGATGGTTTTACCCCTTCCTTCCTGCAGATGTGCAGTTGTGTGTAGGCAGATATTTGCTGATGCCTGGCTAGTAATTCAAGTATTGAGACTTGTGGGCTTACCACCACTTCCTGATGTGCATTACAGGTAAACCTGCAAGGGGAAGGAGACCTTGGGGAAGAAAATTAGGGGAAAAGGACTTTTAAGACTTAAAAGCATCAGCTTTGAAGCTACAGGACTGAGTCAGGACATGAAAGGAAGGCAAACTGCATTTCCCCTTCCAGATGATAAGGGACCTGAAAAGTTTAGAACTAATTATATCTTACGGCAGTGCCAAGCACAGGTAACATGGTGGACATGGTGCACACATTGGTCTTCTGTTATCCTAACCTGCTGTCCTTTTCCCTAAGACAGAACGAAATTAATCTGTATCTAAATGCACGCTCCTGTTCAACTTCATGGTAGACTAAAATATCTCACCCCGAAACATCTCTGGAGGGGTATAAGTAAACCTCATACTCTGAACAAAAAATACACATTTTTCCTCTATTGTAAAGCATTCAATCTTAGCTGAGGGTGGGGAGGAGGTGGCTGCCAGCCATAAAGGAGAAACTTGGTCACTTGAACATCAAACATATCCTAACCAGTAATGACAGCATCAAATGCTGGGATGCGTGAGGAGGAAGAAGGTTGAAAGAAGATGAACCACCAGTGATGCTCTGAGGACTGAGCCATGGCAGTAGCCAGAAAGGCTCTGAGGGTATCTTCTGACACTGGATTTCTCTCCATATCTGAGGGTTGTTGCATACAATGTGACTCAGTATCATAAAACAGAGGACAAACTTCACACTATTTTGACCTACAGGTGCTACTGTCAAAAACCACTTTCCTCCTCCACTAATGCAGATCAAGCTGTCATCCAAAAATCAGTTATTTTGACAACCCATTTGATTGCTGCTTTGTGATGTTTCCCTTTCTGCAGATAGTCTTTGTTACCTTATCCTTTTCATTTTAAACAGGACCTTCGATCCAGCTATGATTGATAACCTTATTATGGTGGTACTTCCTCATTGCTGGCTTTCATAAAGTTGCCATCTTTGAACTTTGTACTCTTCAACAAAGTAAAACATACCAGGTGTCTCCATTCCAGCCAATTTTTGTATGTCTGTTTTCTTGTTATTATTATTCACTTCCTTATACCTGCATCTATAGCTGTGTGTTCACTTACCAAATATGAGCTCCTTCTGCTTTTGCTGTGAGCTGTGATTGTAGTTAGCAGAGTGCAGAGTCCGACTCATAAGCTTGGAGCTGTGGCTTAACACTTCTCTAACATGGCTATGTAGCTTCCAGTCAGCCCCAAGCGCTGAAACATCTGTCTGCAATGTACCTTGTAAATAAACCCTCTGTGAGTCAGTGTAGCGGCTTCCTAGACAGAGGAGTATTAGTGTGCAGTTAAGTAGCACATGGAGGTAGCCTATTTATGCCACAGGCTTGAGTTAGGCGGCCAGCAGAGCTAAATGATGTCATGCGTGCAGGTCAATGAACAAGATGGTGTTTGCGTTATTGAACAATAAGGCACAAGTGAAGGTAAAACTGCAGGTTGTCTTGCTGGAGAAGGCTCTGATTCATGACATTTGCCCTTTCTCTTCTCCATGACTCTCTACTATCCCTCAGAAAGGCAAGGGCGGGGGACTAAAACACTGTGAAAGTAAGTGGCACTATCTGCCAGCCATATGGAGAAAAGCCAACATGCTGGAAAGCAACACAGGTCTCGTGCTTGGACAAGGGAGTGAATCTGGGGGATATGAAACTCTGTGCCAACATCTGACCATGCATGGCTGAGCTCTCACTTCCATGTGAAAGGGGGAAATCCCTGTGTTTGCACGTCAAGTCAAAAATCTATCATTGTATGTCAAGTCAAAAATCCATCATTTACACCCTGCTTTCATTCACCCTTGCTAGCTGTATGACTAAGAGTCTCTTTCTCTTTTCTGTGTCTTCTGCTGCTTCCTCTGTCTCACACTTTGTTTCTTCTTCTTAAGCATCCCACTGAGGAACCATGTGGAGGCTGCACACCCCTGCCAGAAGCTGCAGTACTCCTTGGGAGCGGGTGCTGCGTGTCTCTTGCCTGCCTGCTCTACGCGCAGCCATCTGTAAATATCATCTAAGGCCATTCCTGCACCTGCTTTAAATGCCTGTCTGCTTGCTAAAGGCACGGCTTTCTGGACAAGCGTGTGCAACCGCTTTGCCCTTGGGAGTCAGATGTTCTCTCACAATCTCGCTGCATGTCAAGGGGACAGCCATCCCAAGAGCCGTTAGTCCCAGACTGACCCTTTACTGCAAGGTCTCCACTGGGATGACACCTGCTGATCTCATGGCCCAGGCACGGTGGACCTTGACCACTGGAACAGACATTTCCAGCAAACTGTAGTTCGCCAACCGCTCTGAAATCACCCTTAGCATCCAACGGATTTCCAGCTGAAAGCAAAAACTGAGCTGTCTGCAGTGAACTGTACCACTTGCATAGCAATTGCTGCACGCAAGGACGTTCACAGAAATAAATGAAAGCCGTGCCGGTAGCTGTCGCCACTTTACAGCGGCTCCAAGGGCTCTTTCTCTTTTCCTCAGCTAAAATGGTGCCAGGATGCTTTTGTTGCCTGACAGGCTGCTGGCAAGAGCCTCCCTTTTGGATACTGCTGATCGCGGTACTGCTTACTGCTGCCAGGCCCAGCGCCGAGGACTGTCCCACCACCCCAGCCAGGAGCAGGCAGCCAGCGGGGCCCTGGGGCAGCACGTTCC
>NW_009707273.1:57362-70626 GCF_000703405.1 Apaloderma vittatum | reverse complement strand
AGGGCAGGGCTGTGGGGTGCTGGAGCCGAGCACGGCTGCTGCGCCAGTGAAGCAGGGACCGATAGCCCCAGGGGATATAAAATGAGGGCCTGAGCAGGGCAGGGGAGCTCTGAGCGGGGCAGCAGGTCCCCGAGGGCCACTTCTGACGGCAGGTCCACCCTGCACAGGAGCCTGACAAAGTTATCACCTGGCCAGGCAGTGAACAAAACCATTTGTTAAAGGTGAGTGCAAAACCTGAGCCTGGCCTTCTGACTGTAATCAAAATGTTTATGCCCATTTGAATTAAAGTGTCCTTGCAAACTGGAGGAAGTTTACACCTCAGTAGAGCAATTTTAAATGGAAACCCAAGGAGAACATCAAGCAATTGGCATGTTAAAAGTCACCTCACTGAAAGGTTAACATCTGTAAATGAGTGAAAGGATACCAATGCCAAGATTAGTTTCCAGCATCTAAGTAGGAATTGAGAATAACCCGATGCTTAACAACCACTAAGGAAAAGAAGACACAATGGGAGAGGCTTCAATCTGTTTCAGAGGCCTGGCTTTTGTCTCCATGCTCATGGCAATATGCTTCATTTCTGCGATGTTTTTCACCCGAGCAACAATGCTGTTAAAGAAAAAATGATACCGTTGATGAATTATTTGGTGTTAGCTTTCCAGTCAGAAAAATGAAGAGAGATGCATTTGTCATACTGAAGTGATGTCACTTCGGGAAAGGAATAATGTTTTTGGACTACGAGATAATTAATGTCTGCTACCCCTGAGGGTTTGATTAAACTATCAAGTACCAAGTGACATCTTTGCCACATGACACTTGTTTGGAAACCATAAGAACCAGAACAGCATTTCAGTGTATACTTTGGCTAATGTGGAGCCACTGCTTCTCCCCAGGGCTGAGTTTTTCGTGAGTCCTGGGTGGTGAGGAATCTTTGGTCTCTTGAAATAGGTTATTTCCTTTTTTGGAGAGATATAAGAAGACACAAAAAAGAGATTAATATTTTTTTAGGTGGAATTCCTGCAGCAAGGAATTGAGATGAAGAAGCAGTAGTTCCAAGTCCTTGGGCTGTGTTGTTCAGGAGGAATATTTTGCGCTTCATAGTCACCACAAAGGGATAAACTCTATTAAATTTTCTTTTTCAGAAGGTATTTTAAACACAGATAACTAATGCTGGCACCAGGAAAGTTCCTTGTTTTGAAAGAAGTGCATTGATAAAGAGTGAGGAATACCCATCTGAGACCAAATAGGTGGTGAAGAAAGACAAAGAAAAGGCAGCAAAAAGGGGAAGGACATAGAGGTGACAGAAGAAACAAGTGGCACAAACATGGGAGAAAGGCAGACAAAGCAATTGTTAGGAAATTAATCAGGGAATTACCTCAACACACTGGAAATCGGTCAGTTCTGCAAGTGAATGGGCCCTGCTCTGGTAGACAACACTGTATTAGCTTCCACCATTTCATTTTTAAAGGTAAAACGTGTCCTGATCCTCAGATGTCCTCAGCCACTATGTTCAAGTTCTTGCAAGAAAAACTCTGCACAGAGCAGGGAATGCAGCAGGTAAAAAAATAGAAAGCTATTAAATATTAGAATGCTCTTGCAATTCCATCATGGGACTTGACAGGAAAGGAATTTTTGTTTAAAAATAAGGGGCAAACAGTTGCTTTTATATCCTTATTTTTGCTCTCCTTCTAAGAAAGCGTACTACAATATTTTATAATGTCCAGCTATCTTCACATACTTATCTCCTGCTTATTTCCTGCTCTGTAACTTCATGACTCTTAAGGGCACCACAGTGATGATGCTTTGTTTCTTTCTAAGTTTCCCAATTGGAAGGAAGTTTCTTGAGTAAGTGAAACAATAGATAGGAAAATAGTAAAGGAAGGAACATCCTCATAACTCCACTAAACTTGTTACATTCGATAGCAGGGTGAAGTGAGGGAAAAAACCAAACAAAATTCAATATAAAGTCTTTATCTGGATTTTGTTTTTAAACTTTTTATGCGAAAGTTCAACAGATTTTTTTTTCCATCCTTAAACTTGTTTTGGATGAAGCTCAGCTTTTAGGATACAAACCTTCTACTGGCTGCAATCTTTAGCTGGTGCTAGAAAACATCAGGCTTGGATTCCTCAGACTGTTTCATTCACCTGCATCAGCCAAAATGCCAGAGAAACAATGTGGGCAAGCAGGGCTCAAACAGGAATTGTTTAAAATGTTGCCCCATCATTCAGAAACTGAAGATCAGGGTTTATTTCCTTCTTTTTTACATACTGCAGCAGAAATTGTCTCTGATTTCAGTGATCTTGAATAAAAATTATTTTTCTGGCACAATGTGGAGAACAGAAAAAATATGCAATAAAAGATGTTGAATCAAAAGCTATAGTTAAATGACCAAATTATTACAAAATTGTCCCTAATACCCTCAACTTTTATTTGTTTTATTGAATAATTATATAACTTGATTCTTCTCATTTTATTTATTCTAAGGCTTTGTGTGTTTCTTAGCTTGTGAGGCTGGGGCATGGGATTGGAAAATCCCATGAAATTTCTCATGGCTCCAAGGAAGGAAGTAATTTTTTTCTGGAGTAACGTTGCATGCTTGATAGAAAATATTTATATACTCTCTCCCTAAGTGAACTTATTTGTGTTGAAAAAGAAACCCTATTAACTGTTGTGGCTTTGGCTAGGGACAGGAACTCATACAATTAGTACAAGGAACAACAGTGAGCAACAGCCATCTTTATTCAGCTGTCCCTGCACCAATCACTGTGCCACTATATTGCATTCTTCTCTAGAAATCTGGTTCATAGTTCTTGCAACAGCTCCATGAAGCAGCAATTCATGGTAGGTCCCAGAAGACTTCAGGAAATATAATAAAATTCAAAGTCCCACCATTTTCTGGAAGTAGACAGAGTGTAATATTATTTCCAGAGTTTCTTCACTACACCTCAAGTTCAGTGTTGAAGTTATTGCAGGATAGCTGTGACTGAATTAAGTTTTTACACAGTACTTGTGGAGACTCAGTAATACACTGGAGGAAGTGATGGCACCACTTTGGTGACAATGATGACCCACGTCATTCAAAGAACAAGAAGACTCTTGTAGCACTGGCAGGAGAAAAAATCAAAACTCACCTGAAGAAGCACAGCTTTTCACTTTCTCTTATGATCACTACTAGATAGGGCTGATTTTTGGGGGGAATACTGAAGGATGGCTTGGGCATGAGACACCAAAAAAACCAGAGAGGTGTTTATGTACTTCCATGGTGAACTAGTCCTATTATTGCTGTGAGTGAGTTATTATGGCTTTTCATAATTCGTTTTTTTTGAGACTGACATCTGTTCACTGTTAAGGAGCTAAGGGATGGCAGTTTCTACCTCTGGGTATCTTATCACCAGGAGGAAGAATGTGACAATATGCAAAGCTTTAGAGGAATCTCTGTGATCATCTCCAGGCAGCCTGTTAGAGATCAATGAATCATTTTGACTTATTAGAGTTTTTGAAGTATGAAGGAATTATTTGAAGTAGTGAGACTTCAATTTTGTATTTTAACTAGAAAATGTATGCTTAACTTACTAAAACATAAGTGAAATGCATGTTGCCAGAATTTTTAAGAGTTCTGAACTTTACAGAATCAACCAGGTATTTGTTCTACACATATGGAAGACCTGAGGTGCATCTGTGTGTCTGCTTTTGCACTATTGAAAACATTCCCAGACTTCACAAACAGAGACAGTCACCTGGTCAATAATATTCTCAGCAGAGGTCAGACGGTGGGATCTGATGCTGCACAGGCTAGTTGCTATGAACTGTTACTGCTGGCAACCATATATGTGGGATTTATAGGTGAATGTCCTACCCACAGTTTTGGGAATTCAATCTTCTCATGCTTTATTAATAAACCATCTTACTTTTGCTGAAAGAATAGCAGTATGGGTTGCTATTGTTGGTACCTTGAAGAGCATGCAGACTTTTGAAAAGGACCCTCGTGTTTTATTAAGTGATGAAAAGGACAGTGTGTTGAGAGATGGGGTGGCAAGTGAGGCTACAAAATATACCACATCTGGCTTTTTCTGGGTTCTTTTGTTTAAGGGGTTTTGGGGATTTTTTTGTGAGGCTTCTTGTGCCCTTTGCTGAAGCATTTCCTGCTGGATGCTTAAATTGCAGTATTCTGGTCTAAATGGACCTCGTATCTGAGTGGATCTGGCAATCCCTGTGTGAATGTTAAGCTATTTGACAAATAAAAGAGCAGATAGATTATAGAATGCTATTAAAATGATATCCTTTTTTGCCGTAATCCTTCAAAGGTGCGGAAATGAAGATACAGTTATTCACAGAGCTCATAATTTATTTCATTCTGATTTGTCATTATATTGGAAGGACAAGCTACAGAGTCAGTGTTCTAATAATTTTTTCCTTAGTTGCTGATAATTCCTTGATCATGTTGCTCTTGGAAGCTTTTATTCTTTACTTTATTCTCACAATCCGGAAATCATTCTTGGTTTCCAAGCTTTGGTCCCAGACCATATTGCTTCTGCAAAGTGGTAACTTGCTTTGATTCGTTACTTCGACTGGTAGATTACGCTGAAGCTCCCCTTGTGTGGCACCTCACCGCTGCCCTGGTGTGTCTGTGTTCTTGCAGTAACCACCACACTGCAATATAAGAAACAGTAGAACCATAACCAAAGCCCTTACATGTTGCTTACAGAAATACTAAAAAACATGCTGAAGAAAAGCATTTCAGCTCCTTTTTAAAGATCTGGGATTCCAGCCAGCCATGTCCTCCTAGGACTAGAATTAGGTAGAATCATAAGATATCCTAAGACTAGATTTTTCAGTTGGCTTGAAGTGGCTCGTGTTGGTACTTCATTTTTAAACAGTTTGGCTTAATCTGTTTTGCTTTATTAGTATGTTGCAACAAAGTACACTAAGTGTTCACCACAGAGCAACCAGAGACGCGGGACCGAGGGTCAGGAAGAACAGATGTGGCTTTGTAGATGCAGGTTAGAAGTTCATTCAAGTGGGAGGGAAAATAGCTATGTGTCTCAATGGGACACAGCAAAATAGGAAAGGGGCAGCAAGTCGTACATGTCTCCAGAATGCCTTGCATCTATACGATGCAGATCTCTGAAGGGTGGCTTTTCTGCTATTCTAAATTTCCAAAAGGCGCAGAAAGCATTAATCTGAAACATGAAACCAAGCCCAAGGTCCTAAGCCACACTAAAATAGCAGCGTTGTTTCATTTTCCAGCTGAGTAATTACTCCTTGGAGCCAGGGAGAAGGACGGGCTTGGAATGTCACTTGGAAATGACTTCCCCCACACACACCTCCACATTTTTTTAAAGACTTTCCAGTGCAGTGAAGTCAGTGCTTAATTCTGAAGGAGCACAAAAATGGTGATGAGTATACAGTATGCAAGAGGAGTATGTTTTCAGAAGTGCTGGGGGACTATTTGACAGAAAATAGAAGGAAAAGGGGAAAAGGCAGTTTAGATTCCAGGTTGCCAGATCATGGAGACACATTCAAAGTCCATTCCAGCTGTTCTGTATCACCAGAATGACACAAAAATGTCCCATTTATTCTGGCCTAGGTACACAGGCTGTTACTCTTGTATTTTTATTCTTAGGATAGTCCATGTTAAAAGCAATAAGGTACTGTCCAAAAATAGGAAATACTAAATTCCATGATATCCACCAACAATTGAGCGGTATTTAGGATACTCATCTAAGAAATCCACCTTCATAAGATTATGCTTCTGCTTTTCTTCCACAAGAGTAAAAAAAAGCCTTTTTTCCCTTCAACTTCTGCCTTGTTTATCTTCGTGTTCTAGTCACCATCACTATTTTATATGACTGCCTGTGTTCCTGTCTTTATTCCTCCTCAGTATTGAACTTACCTATTTAGGGGAATCAGTATCACTGTCTATCGCCACAATGTGCAAATGCTATCTCTAAAAATTAGCTGTATGCCTAGGAGAGTTCATGTTGTTTCTGGTACATTGCCCATATTCATTTAAAAAATAAAGTGCTTAGGGTAGAGTTCTTTGCAGGGCAGGAAAGTTGTTTGGGCTTTATTTGAAACAAAGGCTATGATGTGGTGGAAGGCTTTGCTGCATTGGGATTGAGTTGTCTCAGAGGATAAAGCAATTGCAGAGGCTTGTTGATCATGATTAATTTTAGTTTCTGGGGTTTAGTCTATTGACTGCTTTAGAAATTAGGAGAAAGTTTTCAAACCAGCTTCTAAAGCTTCTGGAGCAGCATCTTCAGGGTCTGAGTCCATGAGAAAGAGGACAGAAGAAGTCTTTTAATGCTTAAAAGTTGTTTAGCTACAGCCAATGAAGCTGCCTGAATTTGGATCTGACCAAGGCATGGGGTGATCTTCGCAGAAGAGTAATGAACAAGTTTTCCCGCAGAGCAAAGGAGGGGAGAGATGCTCTCTGGCCTCCACACCTAGCCAGGGCATCAGTCAACGTCCTGTTCCACCATGTGACTGTGGTAACTCAACTCTGAAGGTTTCAGGAGTATTTTCAGGCAGTTCAAAGCATTTTCCTTTTGGACCAACACTGACTCAGTCTTGCCTAAGTTCAGCTTGAGCCAGCCCGCCAGGCTTTATCGAAGAGCTGAATTCCTGTAAATGTTTCGTCTTTTCAGTAACAGTAATAGCCACAACTGCTGAGAGTAAGTGTCCTTGCAATGTCATCAGCGATGCCTCTGCCACCTTGGAGGATCCCCCAGTGGTCTGGTGGACAGCTGTTAAAGGAAAACAGGAACATGTGTGATCATGCAAGCGAAGGCCTGGACAGAAGATACAACTAAATGTCATTCTGAGCTCTGCTTCAGACAAGACATTGCCAGTCCCACAGGCAGGATTGCCTCTTTCTGTGTCCAGCATTTTGTACATTCTTGCACCCCTGCGTATGGGCTCTGTATGGGAGTATCAGGCTTCTCTCTGAGTTAGTGGTAGCCTGAGTGGCATTAAAGACAGTCTCTATGCTGTGTCCTCATCTGAACCCTGACTGCGAGGCCTCCAGAAAGCTGGCAGTTGTGTGCTGTTGGCACTTTCCAGTTACTGTGTTTTTACAAGTTTTGCCCAGAAATGAGATGGCAATTGCAGAGATCTTGAGGGGATAGTGTTTCCTTCCTGAGGAGTGGAAAAACTACTTATTTTTCAAGGAGCTTGATAGGTGAATCTCTCCAATGGAGGCACTGGCTATTTCCATCTTTGGCAAGAAAATTCTGTGCTGTTACCAATACAGAAAGCCACAGAACTGTTTAATAGTTTATGGTTCTAATCTTTTACCACTTTTCTTGAGCTTTGCTGTATGGATGTGGGATGGGATCATCCAGAACTGATGAAAAAGGTAATAGTATCTGTTGAAAGATGGAGCATTTTTTCCTTTGCCACAGTATTTGATCTTATCAGACCCATATATTGACAATTCTTCACAGATTTGAGAGCTTCAGTCTAACATCTTAATTAAGCTAGCTGGCTTGATGAGCTGTTTTGCCTAACGAACTAACTCTTCTGGTTCTAACTGTGCTACATTTTTTAAAGAGTGATTTCTGTCTGTCTGATTCATTGGTCTTGAGCCATCTCTGAACCATGATGAACTTCCTATCAGTGTGGGCAGTTTGGAATTTATGAGTTAATGACAGTTAACATCAGGTTGTTGGGCTGCTGGTTAAAGCATTAATAAATGAGTATTTCTGTTCTCCCAAGGTGGGCGAACTTTCCGGTGGACCTGTTTGGTGGGAAAGCACCAAAACATTGAGAGAGGAGTAGTGAAAGGAGGAAACTGGGCTTCATAATGTCTTGAGTGGTATTTTGGTTTCGCTCCATCAGCCACTCCTAAGTGTTCAATCCTGTGCATACGATCTGTAGGGCATGTATCTTGTTCATCCAGTGTGCTTTCTCTGTTTGACCACTTTCAGTGAAAACCTTACAGACATCACTTTCCTGTTGGTCTCCTGTCCAGCAGAAGATTCCAGTCTAAAATGGCTATGCAGCCAGCTCTATTTTCTAGTTGTTCATTCTGTGAATTGATCTCAGAGACAAAGAGTCTTATGGACTCAAGAAACATCAGAAATTGTGTCCTGGACAAGGCTGGCCAGTCCTTACTCAACACTCAACGTGCCAGCATACCTAAGACAACTGACAGTGTAATAATAAGGAATTAGTGCTTGGGCTTCATATACTGCAACTTAGCTTTAGAGTTGGGAGAGTGGGTTGCTTTGTTGGTGGTGGATTTTTTGTTTGGTTAGTTTTGTCTGGGGTTTTTTGTTTGGTTATTTTTGTTTGGGGGTTTTGTTTGTTTGTTATTGGTGGGTTTGTTTGTTTGTTTTGTTTGTTGTTTGTTGTTTTTTAAATGAGAGCTGTAACTCTATTTCTGGAATGTCTGAAACTCATTTCTGTTTCTCATCATCCATAATCTATTCCAGTTCTATCAAGTATATTATAAAATAGTAGCTGCACATTTTTTCCTACATCAACCATTGGGACTAAAAAAAATAAATACACATAATAGGGCCAGAACATCAAGACACGTGTAGTACTTTGTTAAGCCTGTGAATATCACAATTTACAGCATCTGAAAGTTCTTGTTCTTTTCATTGATTCTATTCTCAACTACTGTTCTATTCAAGTTTAGCCAAAGCCATGTAGTTCTTGTTCTAGTTCCCATTAACAAAGCACATAGCTTTTCATTTTCATTCTTGGCCTCATTAATGATGATAATGCAAAGTTACAAAACAAATATAAACAGTGAAGAACCTCTAGCTGATTGTCAAGTTCCACTGGAGGATACATACTCCAGGAGCCTTGTGTAGGCAGCTTTTCTGACAGTCAACTGGTTCTTTTATGACTCATTTCAAACTCCTGGAAAAGGTAACAATGACAAGCATTTCACAAATGGCGTGAGAAAAGTAATGTTTCACCTACCAGAAATCTCCCAACACTTGTTACTAAGTACCCACAATGAGAGAAACGTGGCTGTGCGTCTGCCTCTAAACTATGTGTGCCTCAGAAAGGAGTGAAATGGTGTTCTGGGCCAGCAAAGACTTTTTAAGACATGATAGGTGCACTTTTCTGATTCTATTGAAAGAAGTTCAAGACACGCTAGTTCTGAAGCCTACATCTGTTCTTCCTTTGCCGTCTTCTGTCACCTCTTTTGTGTATATAAACACAGAATGCTGTTAGTACTGCTTCCACAGACAGCTCTTAGGTTAGTGAAGGAATGCCCAGTACAAACTAGTTTGCTTCCCTCCAGCGTGGGCTTGTAGGTGTGGGAAAAAGATATGAATGGAAAATGCCATCCTGACTATTATAGTCGATTTTTATTGTATTCTGGAATATTTGCATATGAGTCTTTAAACATAATTACTGTGAGCAATGGAGTCAGAGAGTTATTCCTTCTTATGGCATAATTCTCATTGTCACTATTGCACATATTATCTTCTAAAACTGGACTTAATCTGTGGTTTGGATCTGTGAGAGCTGCTTTTTTTGGCTTTGTTACGTAACCACGCTTACAACAGTGCCAAATAGCCTGCTTGTTTCAATAGGATGATAATTTGTGAGAGCAGGAGGGAGGAGAGAGAGAGGCTAAAGTGCCACGTCTGCTTGGCTTTGCAAATGTGGCACCTTATACCCACAAAGCTTTTGCAAATGTATAGTTAGCAGCGTAGGTGGAAGTTGTGTAGCATACTTTAAAAATTATTTCTTTTCGAAGCCTTAGAAATCAGCATGGTGATGTTTAATAAATTATCATCTGTCAGCTGAAACATGGTAAATCCAGCGTGAATGCTTTTAGCTGGTGGAAAATGTAAGACAATTTGATGTAGAGCTTTGCCTGCATGGAAAGGTGGCTAAACATAGGCCCATACTACCCAGCATTTGGCCAAATTAAAAGTGTACAGCCAGGTATTTCCTGGGGCTCAACTGATTTGCATAACTTGACCCATGATTGTGAGTCCTTCTGCACCTTAATCTGCAGCTTAATGATACTCAGAAACTGAAATCTGGAGGGATAGATAAATATAGCCATTTTTTAATTTAATTCAACTGCTTTGGAACCAGAAAGCCTTCAGAATTTGCTCTGGCCAGGATGCATGGAAAGAACGCTTCTCTGACAGTGTAATGCTGATTATTTTATGGATTTCTACACTTCAGTGTAGCAAGCATATATGAGGTACCCTCAAAAAAAACTTTCCGGTGATGTTGTGGAGAAAGGTTTCAGAGAACAACTCAAGAAAAAGGAGTCATGTTGTTGGTTATTGCTACCTACTGCTAGCTCATCTTGAAAAATTGCCGGGGCGATTAATGAGTTACAAGTGTACAACTCATACTACACAGTGCGTTATTAAGTACAGTACTGTCTTGCAGAAAGTAAGGTTTAAATATCACTTTCAGGCCTTGAATAGATTGTATGTATTCATGAACAGGAATTACCATTTCATCATGTATCAACTGACGTTATCCTCTGAAAATTCAACTTCTACTTGATTGCCATGTTCTTAAGGCTAGCAGGGACACTGTGATCTGTACTTGTCCTTCCACATGACATAGCTTGTAAAAACTAATTTTACAGTTCCCAATTGAACCAAGCCTAGAACCCAAGCAAGCTCAGCACTGCAAGTTTGGAAAAGTCCGTTTTTTAGAAGAGTCACTTGGAACCCTTAGGCTGCAACACACTCTAACTCTAGAGGGAAGTGAATGTGATTTAGATCTGAACTTTGTGCCTTGGCCTTGACTCATTTTTTTTTTCCAAGTAAAATTAGTATCTGGCAAAAATACCCCATCCCCCTTGCTTATTGGGAAATATAGTTCACTAGTCATTTAAAGAAGTGTAAAAAGATATACTTGGGAGACTGCATTCCTTTGGAAGGATGCAGACTACCCCAAATGCACAATAGCCCCTCCTATGCTATGAAGTGCAGCAGTATTATTTTGAGAATGCAACTGATTACAACAAGTTCTGATCAAAACCAAGATGCAAATAGCCCTCATCTATTCAATCTTCACTGAGGCAACAACCCATTTGGTTTGGATTTCACTTCTATTTTTTATTTAATGACTAAGTGTGGACACTAAAGAAGGGAATTGCCTGTTTTTACTAGCTGATTCCCTTTCCTTCCTCCTTGGCTCATGTGTCTCTCTGGTGAGTAATGGGGAGGTTGCTTCTCTGGAACACAAGGGGAAAGTTTCAGTAAATTGCAAAAGCATGTTTGTTACTTGGAAGTCTTTTGGCACATTTTTGAGCAAAGTTCATGGAAACCGTAAAACTATTCTGAAGAGAGACTTAGAGGCTACATTATCAAAAAAAAAAAAAAGCACCTACACACAGGGACCTGCTCATGAAGAGTTCATTGCAAGATCAAGAATCTAAGCTGTTGTGCAGTCAAACAGGTGTGCATAAAATCCACTGCTGCATCTGCACATGAGGCAGTTTCTCTATCATGGAAATTCACAACTCTCAAATTTGCACGGACATCTCTGTGTTTTATAATGGTGACTTAAGTACCCAGTTTTATCTGAGAATTAAACTCCTTCCTTACTTCTTTCCCTGACCCTTCTGTTTTCCAGGTGCATAAGTTCTCCCAGCAAAGCAATCTAAAATGCTCTGCCCTCAGAGACTGCACAATGTGACGGAAGATTAGTAATAAGCTCATGCTGGAGACTGGTATGCTCTTACAGAACCTTGATCTCAATAGGATTTCCAAGTCCTCCCGCCAGTAACTTGAGTTTTATTTTCAGCAAAACCATCAGAATCTATGATTTGTAGGAAAGATGGCAAAGAGTGTTTTGAAAGGGAGGAGAAGAGAGGATGGATGTCCTCTGCCAAGCTTTGAGGCGAATATGCTCGCCCTAGTCATCTGTCGCCTGGATTACATCTGCAGCTGCTCATGTGCTCTCTGTTTTTTGGTGTCTGCTTGCTGGCTTTACTAGTCATATTCAGAAAATCAATAGATTTTTCGTTCCTTAAAATGTCCATTAAAAAATGGATATTGCACTTGTGAAAAGTGTTAACTGGGCATGCTGAGACACCTGGGAGACATACATAGGACAGGAGTATTTTTTGTATTGCACTACCAATATATTTCCAACTCTAACCTGGAGAAAACAACTCTAATAGGAAAAGGAAGTTTCATTTTCCATATTCCTTTAGGTCTTAGCTTCCCGAACAAGGAAGTCCTATTAACATCTTCTCTGATGATAACTTACGTGATGCAAATAGGCCTCTGCTGAGAATGGAACTGAAACTACATCTTCATTTCATACAACCGCTAGAAATAGATACAGGTTATCATTGGCAAGGTTTTAATTGGAGGCCTGACAGCAAAACTAGTTTGTACGCCAGCATTATTTCCCTGAGCTTTTCATAGTTCTTTGAACTTGCACTTTTTTACCAGTGCTGTATCCATCTTGGAGAGGTTTGCAGCATGTCCAAGAGGCATGTGTCTGCATGTTTGTAATTGACTTAAAAATACCTTGCAGGTATGACAGTTGTCAGCAGTTTGCTTTACCTTCCTTTGTCCTTTTCTTGCATACTCACATAACCTGCAACATCCTGGGAGGTTTTCCTTTTCATTTGGGATTTACCACAAATTCTTTCCTGTAGTTTTTACAAGTCAAGATAGATGTATCAACACGGAGTTTGTCTTCTGCAATACACGGTCTTAAAAGGTGGACACACACACATAAATGGATAGGGAAGCTTTTGGAAAATCAATAGATGTGACATAAATGTGCTGTACTGGGAGTGTATAAGAACGTAAAGCACAATCCATCATCCAGAATAAATTGTATTAGAAAGTGAGAGCCATGGAGAGAGCTGACATAAGAAATCTGCCTAATATACAAAGTGTTAATTTTCTAGAAATGCCCCATACGTGCTGACTCTAACTAGCTAACCCTAAAAACATTCATACACATGATTTTAAACAACAATTCATAAGAGTAACGACTCTGACACTGGGTGTTGCCTGAGAATTAATGACTGTCCACGATTAATGGCCCTCAACTGTGTTTGGGCCATCAGCTCCTCCCAGGTAGTTATTAATCCCTACAAACAGTTCTCAAACTCCTGTTGTCCATTTGGTATTGGACAAGCTGAAAATAGATGGTCTTCAAACACTGAAAAAGCTTGCAGTAATATAAACTTTCAGTGACACTACTGCTTGCTTGAGGTTTATGCTAGGGAAATTTCTTATGTTGAGTTTGGTCCTAAATTATGCCTTTTGCATACTTTTTCATTCCCACAATTAATCACTG
>NW_009707273.1:0-57331 GCF_000703405.1 Apaloderma vittatum | reverse complement strand
GGGAAAGAGGACTTCCATATGCTGCAGTAATGAGAAACCTCAAAGAAATGTGACTAATAGAGGAAATGTGCAGCTTAAGCTGTGAATTAATAATTTATGTGAATTGCAAACAGGGCTTTGCATATGGTGCATGCATGACTACAGATGAAGCTGTTGATGCAAATAAAAGATTCTGCAAAACAGTTGCACAACTCAGGACCCAGCTCCCTTCAAGACCAGGTCATAATAACTCTAATGACCTGGAAAAAGCAGGGCTTGCTCACGCGCATTATGTATTTAATCTGGAGCTGTGACTTTGACTTTGGAGTATGATTCTGATCTGAAGAGAGATGACTCTAAAAAAACGGGGTGCTCATCTAATGAAATTTTCTTCCTGGCCCAGTACTGAGAATCATACCTTCTAACCTCAGAGACATAAATCCTGGGCTGAAAAGCAACAGCAAGTAATGCAGGAAGTTACAGGATTGGCACTGGAGCTGGGAATGAGGTGGAAGGAGTCCCCCATGCAGTTCCTTGCTTTGGGACAGGAATGAGTTAAAAGCTGGGATTTCCATGTCATGGAAAATATTGTCACTTTGCAAATTGCTCTCCTTCAGAATGAAAACAGCCTGAAACTTCCTGTGGAATGGAAATTCTGTTGAAATAGTCTGTAAAAAACATGTCACAGTCTTCTTCACAAACAGAAGACCTCCCAATCCATAAAATAAGACTTTCTGCCTTGACTAAGATGCAGCTGTCCATATATAAAATAAAACATCAGCTCATAGAATACTGAAGATGTTGTACAACATTACAAGTCCTATGAGACAGCATTGCTATGCTACTGCATGAGATGTCAATAATAATATTTTTAACCCCCCTAAAAATAAATGAGTTTTCATAATGTTTCATTTTTAAATGTTCATAGATTGTCTGGTTTTGGTTTCAGGGCAATTTGAAGTCTTGTCAAAATCAAGTTATTTTGGCTTTAGATTAAAAAAAATTCTTTTTTAATCCCTTAAAGACTAGTGCTTAGAAAAGATAAAGCCACGTCAATCCAGTATGGAGTTGCAGCACCAGCACCTCACGCAAACCAGTGCACCCACGTTAGCGAACAAAGTGCCGTGTATCTGTTTTGAATTGGCTCCTGTCGAGGCGTCCATCATAATGGTGTCTGCAAGTCTGAGAATGTAAAGCTACTTGCTTTGCGGCCAACCTCTAACTACTAATAAGGGTTAGAGAGAAAGTTTCCTTGGAGGCAGTTCATCCCCTAATTGCTTGCACAGATTTTTCTAAAGCGCTTCTCAGACGAAGTTGGCATTAAGTCCTGTCAGAGATAAAGGTTTAGACCACAAGGACAGCAGCAGCTCCTGTGCTCCCAGAGCCACGGCTGCTGGCGCCCCGGGGCCCACGCTCACGCCAGGAGCTGGGGGAGCTCCGGAGGCCGATGGTGTGGTCGGCGGAGGTGGGCCACCGGCGTTGGGGCCAGCTGCCGGCACAGGCAAAGCGGAGTGAAGGGTGGCAGATGTCTGGTGGCGGCAAACAGGCTCTGCAGCTTGCTTGGTCTGCTGGAGGTCCCGCTCCTTGGCTTGTCACCGTGGGCTTTGGCAGAGATGAGCAGGAGGGCAGGAGTGGTTGAGCTTAGGGCCTCTTCCAACGGCAGGATGAGTAATGAGGGCTCTCCCCTCAGTCTTTGTCTTACCTCTGCCTTTTGCCCTCCCCTCCAGTGAAAGAAAGAGTCTGACCTCTCATCTGCAGGGAGACAAAATGCATTTTTGTCTGCTCTGTTGAGAAACCGTGAGTCCCTTCTGATGCAGCGACCTGTAACTCCCTTTCCGAAAGAACCAGGACTGTGGGGAAGCACGTTTGTGAGCAGAGGTAAATAGAGACCTAGTATTTGTGAGATGTAAAGTTATTACAGTGAGAGGTTTAACAATAACCATACCTCTCTGGAGATGGGAAGTATACTACACATGGCCAGGTGTATTTTTGCTGGTGTAGGCAGTCCAAGAGTCCTTTGAGCTAACTGAAGATGGCCATCCTCCGACTTGAGAGCCCTGACCTGTACTAACCCAGGGTGTCTCAGCTTGGGCATGGTTACCTGGCTTGCAGACCACAGCTGGCCACGTTGGTGTGTAGGCAGGATGGGCTTAGGTTTTCTGGAGTCCAGCTACCCTGGACACGAGTCTTGCAGATCTCTGGCACAGCTAAACAAAAGCCTATTGAATGCTGGGTGGCAAGCCTGGTTTAGACAGATTTTGTACCTAATCTTGACCTATGCCTGCAGTCTGGGTTTTTTCTTCCCCTGTCACCAGGCTGTTCAGAGCTGGACCTGCTGATCATATAGATTCTAGGTAAGACACAATCAAACAAATGAAGCTCTTAACTTTACTTTGGGTTTAGCTAGTGTCTTTTAAACTCAGTATTTCAAAGCTCTCCACAAACACAATTAAGAAAGTCTACAAAGGTGTCATTGTCTCTGCTTCATACATGACAAAACTGAAGGACGCAGACGTTTGAAGTCAGGCCCAAGGCAGCAGAGCAGGCATGTCTGTGAGAAGTATCATTGCCCCAGGGTTTGGGTCCTAACCAAGGGATCACAGGGAAATGCTGTAATCACTTTGGGCTGTGACATTAATTTATTTATATCTGCACATCAGAAACATTACTATCATGATACGCACTAGGACTACTGCAATAGTATTGTAGTAGTGACTGTAATATTACAGTTAATTAATAAAAAAGCAGCATTCTAGAGATCTGAATGGCAGTCTTTATGCACATTTTGGGTAACCGGGTGGTGACAGTGGTTGAGAATTGGCAGTGTCAGGCCAACAAAGTGATGGGGAACTTTTTAAAAGCTGAATGCCTGAACTGGCAGTACAAGTATATAAGATAAACAAGAAGAAATCCTTTCACAGTGAGGGAATGTAATGATTCCCATAAGATCTTTTCTTAATACTCTCAATGTGAGCACAGTTAAATGAAGTAACTGGCAGCAACATTCAGCATAAAGTCATTCACTGTTTATTAACAGCAGTTCTAATTAATCCAAAATCATCTCAATCTAAACAAAAAAAAAAATATTTGCAATCAATCTTCAAAGTACTCTGAAGCATCTGGTACACTCTCCCTCCTGCAATATTCTTATCTGATTACCAGGCCAGAAGTAATTGCGAAGTCCCCAAGAGCTATGTCTTCTATAGTAACACAACAATATACATAGAAAGGAGTATGAAAATATTTCCTTCCTGCGCTTCGATGTGGGATCAATTTATCGAGACAAACATGAAACAGGTGCAAGAGGGGTGAAATGGTCTTTTTAAGGTGAATCTCTGTATAAGAAGGAGAATGTAGGCTCAAGCTCAAGAGGTGGTGTTGGTGGGCTGGGATTGCTGTAGGAGCCTGGGGGAGTGATGCCATCTCAATGTGCTGCCCATATGAAAAAAGTCAAAAGTAACTAGAAGCACTAGCGCTGGAAGTGATTTTATTCAGATTCAACTGACCTGTGCATGGATGGGCAATAGGGAAGCTGTGGCTGGAGAATTTCAACCTAGTAATAGATTCCCAGTGGAGAAAAGAAGCTTTTAGCTAGGTATTGTAGAAATGGTAGAGTGGAAAATACTTGGACCTGAAAGTGCCCAGCATTGATGCACGATTAGGTATTCATACACATTCCTGACAGGTAATTTTTTAACTTGTCATTATAACCTCACATGAAGGAGACTTTACAATTCTTCCTGGACCTTACTGCAGTCTTTCACATCTCCATCTGAAAGCTGTGCTTAATAGCTGTGACCCAACAGTGTGCAAATGCAACAGAACTGCTTTGGGGATCCAAAGTAGTAAGTGCCCCGACCTGGTCCTGCCCACTCACTCGACTCTTGCCTGGAGCACGCTGCACTGTTCCGCACAGTCTTGTAAAGATGTGGCCCAGGATAGTCAGAGGAAGAGGCTGGACCTTACCTGCTACCTTATCCCCAGAGTGAAAGGGAGTAGGTCTCCAATATCTGCACACTTACGGTGCTTGTGAAGCCAGGCACTGAGTTGCAGAGCTGCAGGAGTTTGGGCTGCGGGTGGGAAGGGCAGTCGGGAAGGTGTCTCTCCATGCCTGTGCCCCAGTATGATGGAGCAGGCACACACACCACAAGCCACCCCTGCATGAGAGGGCAACGCTGGGACCTACCCCTGCTACTGTGCAGGATACCAGGACCTCATATGAAAGCAAGGTCAGTTAGCCAAATTGACTTTGCTGTAATATTTGAAAGTTCAGAAAAGCTTATTTGATCACATGTAAGTCCATTTGGTTTTGAAATTAACTCATTTTTCCTCTAAAAATGATCCCAGAGTGTGGAAGGCAGGAGACTGAGACAGGACCAAATGTTATATGATCAAACTTACGACACTTAGCTAAGGCTGGTGTTGGCCAATGCTTCTTTCTTGGAAAGCAAGAAATAAATATGGTCCTTCCTGAGCTTGGCCCATTATGCAGAGGTTTACTGGAAAACCTCTGATGTAGAGAGCCCAGTGAAGGACCATGAATCTGATGAAGGCACTGGAACATATGAAAAGCTGAGAGAGCTGGGATTGTTCAGCCGGAAGAAGAAAGGGCTCAGGAGGGTCTCTTCAATGTGTATCAATACCTGAAGGGAGGGTGTAAAGAGGGTGAAGGCAGGCTCGTTTCAGTGATGTCCACTGCCAGGACCAGAGGCAATAGGCATAAACAATCACAAACCCTGTGAGTGTCAAGAAACACTTTTTCACTATGAGGGTGACCAAGCACCAGCACAGGTTGCCCAAAGAGAAGGTGGAGTCTCCATCTTTGGAGATACTCAGAAGCCATCTGGACATGGTCCTGGGCAGCTGGCCTTAGGTTGCCCTGCTTGAGCAGCAAGGTTGGAGCAGATGACCTCTGGAGATCCATTCCAACCCTAACCATTCTGTGATTCTGTAATTTGTTTTACAGACTTTGGCAAAAGAGCAACTTTTCAGGGAATGACCCTGAGTGAGCATTCAGGAGAGAGCAAATACCTGCAATAAGGCTGATGAGTCTAGTGGAGAATTTAAATGATTGATAGTCTGCAAGACCTCAGTGAAAGGACTCAGACAGGTCATCTCCTACCAGTTTTAAGGATGTAAATAACATATCCAATACAGAAAGACCTATAACATTGTTCGATGTGCTGTTTTGCACCTGTTTATTCAGGACTCCATTTACCTTAGTAAGTTATCAAACAACTGCAGTGACTCTATACAATGAAAACCTCAAATCCTGGTGTCATGCTAGGGTGCGTGCCTTGGTATCATCTCTCAGTTTAAATCAAAACAGAAACAGCTATAAAAGTAGAAGTGAAGTTTCTTGCATGTCTGCTCAGAACTGACTCAGTCTGCTAGGTGCGGGACTGCTGCCCTCCACAAAGGGCCTTCTGAACAGTTTTGAAATAGGGGCTAGCAGGAAGCGACATAAGGGCCTTTTGACCTGTTTTGAGATGGATCACTCTGAGGAACTCTTTTGTTTGTCATTTTACTGTCCGCTGAAGCATTCTGTCAAATTCAGATGGTAGCTGTGATTGTGGTAGTTCCATGTCTACTTCTCCTCCCTTTAAATAACTGGTTAGAAAGAGACCTTTATTGAAGTCACTGTTTTGAGCTTGGCTTTCTTTGTTATTTCTTTAGCATTGAAAAGTCTCTTGCCCTTCCTAAATGAAATACTTTTCTTCAATAAAAATAAAATGGAAATTTATTTTACCGGTATACTGTGTTCCTCCTGACTGTGAGCTATCTGTACTCATGACACATAAGCCCACACAGAATGAGTATTTTCTCTGGTTTTCTGTTTTTCCCTTTTATGTGGAATCAGTAATAAACATTTACTGTTGCTGTGCATCACTAGAGAGGATAATTCAGTTAGAAAATAACTACATAGAGTCTCGGCTTCGGGAGCTCTTTCTTGCCTAGAACTGAGAGGAGTGTATAAATTAAGGAGCTGCTTTATGCCACTAATGGCTCCTATTTTTCCTTCTGTATGCATGCTTGTTTTAAAGGAGTTGTTCAGAAAGCTTACTGCACTCAGAAACAACAAAGATGGTCCAGAGTGTGTTTTTTCAACGCTATTTTAGACATGTGGTTATGGCTCTGAGAGACATGGTTTCACCAGCCACACCCTTCTCCTTTTCCCAGCTTCCTCAAACAGCTCCTCAGTGCTAGAGCAGATTCACTCCACGTGGAGCAATTGTGCAATCTTGCATCATCCCTCATTCCTCATCTCCCCATTTCCCTTACCCACCATGAGAAGAGTTGCTCCAAGATATTCAAGATACAACCAGAGCATTTTAATTGAAGGTCTTAAAGTAGGCATTGCTATAATCCATTTACATGTTTTCTACCTATCCAATGACCTACAGTTTAATCTCTAACATATCTGAATTTTAGCCTGGACAGATTTTCAATTATACTTTTACCACTGGCAAAGACTGTTGAAGGAGATGAAGTTTTGTGGGATTATTTCCTCATATCACAGAATGTCAGGGGTTTGAAGGGACCTCAGAAGATCATATAGTCCAACGCTCCAGTCAGAGCAGGGGGCTTGGACTATATGATACTTAATTTCTCATGTAAATAGACTTTGATGGTCCTCCACTTTGATTTTTTTTGTGCATTTTAGCCACATCATGTTAAAATAGTAGAACAATTATTCTGATAAAATACTATCTAGATAAGCATTGTATTTTTGCAGTGTTCTCTAAAGAATTAAGCAGAAAATTAAAAAGTTTACCAGTGGGGTATTAGCATAGGTCTGCAAAAATTGTAGAGTGGGCTAAAGGCAGGAATACCTTCCCATCAATCTCTGCTGTGCGTCAGCTGCTCCGTCACAGCCGCAGGAGGGGATGCCTGATGGGGATCCCGGGCACCTGAGCCTGTTTTTATTCTCTCATCTGTCACGTCTCTGGGGCAGAGCACCGCTGCACAGCTCCTCGGTTGGTTTCAGGAACCCTTGGAAAGGAACTGTGTTGTCTCCTTTCATCTCCAAACACTGTTTTTTCATTTCTAACCTACCACCATGAAGTCTCTCCATTTCTTTTCATTTGTTGCCCCTCCCTTCCCCCCACATTGTTTTCTCCCCAGTTTTTCTTTTGCTTGCATGCTTTGCTGGGAGGTCCTGGGCAGAGGGTGTTCAAGTTTGTTAGGGACTGGCTAAGGCTCATTGTTTTTGGAGGAAAATCCACTAGGAACAGTGATCAACTTCAGGCACTCTGGGAAAAGTACAGCAACAGGACAGGTAACCAGCAGTATTTCCCAGATTACTTCCAGGCACACCCACTGATCTGTAGCCTTCTGAGGTAGGTGCAGTCCTTGGTATCATTTCAATATGATGGCTTTTCTTCATACTGCTTTGAGGTAAAGGTTATTCCGGAGGTATTTAGCAGGATGTGGATTTAGGTATGGGTATTACTGTAAACATGATTCCGGACAAAAGTTTCAGAAGTTCTTCTAAAGGGAACCTTCCTAATAGAAAATGACACAACTTTTTCTTTAAAAGTTCTGGCTGTATTAATACACATTCAGCTGGTATTCTCTATAGTAAGATGATGGTCCACGTACATTAGGTTTAGGGTGCTTGCACAAGCATCCTGTATTAGCTTTCATGCCCAAAGTGAATATTCATACCGATTTTAAAAATCCATTAGCCACTCCAAGTAATTTCACATCTAGGGAAAAAAGGTTGAGGAATTTAGCAGTGAGACATCCAATCTAAGTGATGTTAAGTAGACAGTTTCTTCCTCTGATTCATTAGTTACCGGCCTGGGGAATTCTTGTTGTGGGTACTTGAATGTATAGGAATAGGGGACCAGTGTAAAAAGGAAAAATTATTAGAGGCTTGAGAGTCTTGGAAATTGAGACTGTCAGCAAACAGACACTGCAAGAGAAGTAATCAGGAGGTACATGGAACAAATACCAAAAAAGTAAATACTGGTCGGTGCTTAAAAGGTTAGGAGCATGACTGTATGGGTGTTCCAGTGTAGGTGAGCAAGGTTGGGGACAGAAGTTGGGTCCTGGAACAACTTTTTCATGGTTTCTCAGAGGCAGTGCTGGAGGAGTCCCCGTTCCTTCCAACCTCAGCTAGAGAGCGGAATAATAAAGTGTTTGCTGCACAGGCATGAGGGAAACAAAACTAAAACTTTGGTAATAATAATAACAACAACACTATTTCCCAGCTGTAACCTGTGTTCTTGAGGGGTTTCTAGAAAAATGTACTGGTAAGAAATGATTCAATACTGGATTCTTAATCTGTGAGGTTGCTCCCATCAGTTGTTGATAATTAGCATCAGAAACACGTTTTTATCAGCTAGCCACAAATCCCATCGTCTCTTTCCCCTCTTTTGGGCATATGTTCATGAAGTTTGACTAACCTCAGTAAATAATGCAAGGTAAAATTGTAGTGTTTGATTTTAAGACAAGAAGAGGGGAGAAGCTGTGGTTAGTTAGTCAGTCTGAATTAAAGTCCTACCATGGCCAAAACAGTTTTCAGATGAGGTAAGCAGAGATTGATTAAACTCCTGATTTGAAGCACAGGTCTTTCATCTCAGGTCAGTGTACTTCTGCTAGTCTTGGACAGCAACAGTCATCTCTTCTTTTGTAATTTTGATGGCCCTTAGTGTTTTGACCATTTCCCTGATGTCTTTTGCCTGTACAGTTACTTCTTACCATCAAGATTTCCACTGAATACCTAATGTCTTATATTGCTTGGGTATTTTATTTCCTAGACATCTTTGTTCACTTAAAGAGAAGAGTGGTTCCAGCTTTCATGTGACTTACCTGGAGGGGTGAGGAGCTGACTCTGGGGTAAAATACTTCAACTGGATTCTGTTAGTGTCATTGTATAGTTATATACAGAAGCTGAAATGAGAGTAAATTTCTGCTGACTTCATGGGGTGAGTGTTCAGAGCTTCTTCTCTAATGCAGGTGACTGTATTAATAGCAAGGAACTGAACATCTGGCCATTGTCCGTCTGAAAAGGGGCTCCGCTGATAGTCACCTAAGGCATAAGATAGATTAAAAGACTAGATCCATTGACAGCCAGTGATGAAACTCCATTATTTCCAGGTATTTATCAGGTATGAATAACTTGGAAATTTAGCACTTTCTTAATTTTCTTTTCAAAAAATAAATATATGCCAGATAGCAGAAATGGAACTGATGTTGTCCTATGATTTCTTGTGTTGGGCAATTGGTGGTCATGCATAATTTCACACGTGGATTTCTAAGAACAAGATGCATGGCTGTATCTTAGAGAGCAGATTATTTAGACCTGCATAATGGGCCAAGAAGGAACATTTACATGTAGGAGCTGAGGCAGTGGCAATCTGAAAACTATGTCCTTGACAGGGCTAGCTGGAAGATTTCTGGAAATAATTCCTTTAAGAAAATGTATTTTTTTTTCCTTCAGTCTTGTAGTTGTTTCGAATTTTTCAAGATGAGAAAGAGCACTTTGCAACATTCCAGAATTTTTATTTGTTTTTAAACAGGGTATTTCTTACTTAGCACTTGACAATGGTTTAAAGGTGTGAAATGCTAGCATCCCTTAATTTTGGTCAAAGTTAAAAAGAGAAATGAAAAACATCTGCGCCTGTGATCTAAATGGAAAAAGTGGGAGAACAGCAGGATAGAATTTAATTTTTGTTTTTATCTTTTCACTAAGTTCTTAAAATTTACTGATGGAAGAATTCAAAAAATAGAGAACTCCAAAGCCTAGTCCTTGAATACAATCCTTTAGATGTTAGAATGATTTGAATTTTCCATTACCTCTGAATGGGCTGAGGCTTAAACTGGCAAAAAGGGGCAGGAGTGGTAAGCTAGCCTGGCCTTGATTTGTCCTTGATTTGTTTAATAAAATGGTAAAGAGGCATTGGGAGCACACACCAGATTCAGGTCTTACTGATTCTTATTTCCCACTGTGAGAGTCCTCCTTACTTTGGAGGCTCTTCTTATGGATCTGCCAGCCGAGAATTGTCCTTCGTCTAATGGAGTATGAATGAGAAGAGCTAAAATGAAGACAATCAACTGAATAGCTGGCTTTACAGCAGAGACATGTAGAAATTAATTTAATCCTAAGTATTAACACTAAGTAGTAATATATTTTTTCTCCAATCCAAAAATACAATTAAAATCATGAGATCTCTATGAAGTCCTCTGGAAAATATGATTAACGAGTTCTGAGGCTAATGAGCCATGCTGTGAAAAGGAAATTGTGCAGTTTACCGAAACCTCAGGAGACCTGGATAAATTTACTGATAGCTCCTTGCCTCTACGAGACGAAATAAAACTCCAGCATGTTGTCAAATCCTTGAAAAGTGTCTTTTCCACTGAAAATGGAAATTAGCCCTAAGTACAAGCCAAGCGATTCGTCAAGGACTTAAAATCTGTCTTCCTAGAGTGGCTAGGTCTCAGAGTGGTCAGGTTCTGTATTTCATCACAGGGGCAGGACAGGGTCTAACCTGGATCTGACCCATAACAGTTAAACAAAGTTTGCTCTAGAGGTACTGCAGGCAAGACTGAATAAAAGTAGTAAAGAAGGATATGACATGATAAGTGAAGCTAAGCAGTGTTTACATTTTCCATTCTAAAAAGTGAAAAAGAAAAAAAAAAAAGGCAGTGGTGGCAGTGGAAAGCCATTCAGTATTTATAGAATTCATCCATGTGAACAAGAGATGCAGCTTTTTTAGTGCTTCAGTTGGTGAGATGCATAATAATTGATGACTTTCTATGGGGGTACATTATCATACACCTCATTTCCAAATTACCTAGCTTGTTCAAACAAATCTTTCCAATATGTATCAATTAGATTAGCTCAGTGCATCAATCAGCAGCATTCAAGATTGGGCTGACTTCAGTTTTTGTGGTGTCTTCTCTGCAATATTTTTGCTCTTATAAAAATTGTTTCTGTGGTCCTTTCTGATTTCCAAAGTCAGCTGCATCCAAATTCTTCTAGCAGTGGACATTTTGGGTAGTTAGGGATAACTATTTCCAAAACCACATTTAATTTATTTATTACCTCATCCCAGAACTTATTTTACCCTAGGGCACAACCAAAACATATGTAACTAATTATCCTGAGAATGTCCACAGCTCCAGTTAAATCCAGCTTTGAGTTCATGTGGAAATTCATTTATGTTTCAGAATAATCTGTTTCATCTTTTGCTGTTCAAGTCATAATCTAGATCTTGGTCCGCAAACTCTTAAGTCTCTGTCAAACATTTCAGGGATATCAAAAGAGAAAGTTACAAAATGAAGGCACCAAGGCCCTGATTTTGTCAGTTTAAATTCCACTAACGTCCCCATGCCTGGTGATTCCTCCTGGCTACACACGGCTGAAGATGCAGGGCAAGCCAGGAGGAAACATTAGGCAAGAGGAATAAATTGGAATTTAGCCAAACAAATCAGTTCTCCTGTCACCAATTTTGATTAAAAAAGCAAGCCAAAAAACCTCTGAATTCTTCAGGATAGAAAGCTGTCTTATGAGCTTGAAGTTTGTTTAAATGTAGCTATTTTCACTCTTTTTTTTTTCAAAAGAGGCAGAAAATAAATGTAAAATACTTATTGAACTGCAGTGGAGTCATAAGAGAAATAAAGTCAAGCCATTCTGATTAGAAAGCTTTTTGTTTGAATTTCTCTAATGTTTGATGTTCTGTGATGTCCTGAGTGAATCCTGATTCTAGTAATGTGATAAGAATTGTAAAAAACCAAACCAAACCACAACACAAAAAACCACAAAAACACACTCAAAAACCCCACTGGCAGTGAAAACCTATAGTAGAGTTTGGAGAAACTTCCAGATAGATGGGTGCTAAATCTCTCTCAGATATACAGCTTTTCTGGTTTTCATTGTCACAGAACTGACTCTTCCAACTTGCTTAGGGGAGTTGCACATTAAAAGTATGCTGGCCTCAGTTCAATGCAGTGTAAAGAACCAAACCTGTTCAGTCTAAATATTACAAGCAGCTTAATTCTCATGGAGAGGAGTTCCACCGATGCTAATTTATCTTATCAGGAAGCCTGGTAAATTAGCCTGAAGAAGCTGTCACCAGACTGTCTAAAAATGGGTTGTGCATAATGGAGAGAAAGTACTATGTACTTTCAGGTCTCATTTACTTTGTTGGAGATGTGGGAGCTGAATTTCGTATTCAGGCTCTTGACAAAAGGTAAAATTCTAGCGTCAGTGGAGGCAATTGCAAAGCTCCCCTGAATTCAGTGAGGGAAAATTAGCCCAATGGGGCTACTAAAGGACAGTTACTTGTTCAAGACAAGAGCAGTTTCCCTGCAGCGTTCAGTGTACCTGACAACGGCGGTGGCTGAAACATATGTACCCTCTGGTAGCATTGCCACAGGGGAGTGAGTTGTCATCGGAACCATTTAGTTTTAATCCCATAAACAAAGGTATTTAATATCTCCTACTTTGTATTTGACCCCGCCTCATAATTTTTCTGTAACTATAAAAAGGAATTATTTCAATGCCTGGTTTTTTTTAATTAGTCAAATGGCCACTGCGCTTGGTTCCATAAGAGGCTGGCATGCCGCAGATATATTAATCTCCCAGATAAATATAGCAAAAGCAGGTTTAACGGAAGGCATAGAAAAAAAAAGCTTCTCCAGATTTCTTAACTAATTTTGGCACTGAGTTTCCACTTACTGCGTTTGCTGGACTTTTGGGGATCAATTGTTTTTGGGAATGTGAACCACATTTGAGAGATCTGATATGTAAACATATCCTACATGGTCTTGCTCTGCATGTTTGTGCCGTTTATTTTACTTCTTGTCCATTGACGCTAACAAGCCTATCCACGAGAGTAAACATAAGATGATAAAAATTTCCCCGTTCAGACCCTAACTTGCATCTCAAGACGTGTGACCAAATGTCGGACATTCCACTCAGAAGTCCAGATGAGCTCATCTCAGATAACTCACTGTGTTTCCATCTGGTTCAGATTTGAAGAAAACTATTTAGCTGGAAGAAGAAAAATACATTTTGTATCATTTTAATGCTGAACAGATTTAGTGACATACTTGCTTATTTAATCTACAGCATTGGAGAGTCTAATGAACTGAGTAAGATACATATCTTGGCTCCAGTTCTGTTCCAAGATACACCAGAGATGCCCCAATTGACTTAAATGGAATAGCATCTTTGCTAATGAGTGCAAAATGTATTCCGATTTTAAAAAGTGTACAAGCATGGTATGAATATAAATATTTCAAACTATTGGAAATTACTTAACAGTTCATCTGCATTTATGTCTTATGTGTGGGTTTTTTTAGAGGAACAATACTGTTTAGTCAATAAAATAGTCTGGTTTTTTTCAGCTGAGGAATTTAAGCATGTAATTCCCAATAGCTGGAGAAATAATAGGTATGTGAATCTTCCAAATTCTGAAGGGAGAGTGAAATTCAGTGTTATGCTGCACATCACATGCTGCCATTGTGTGTGCCAGACAGGTTACCTTTGATATAATACAGCCTGGGCCTGGGGGATGCCAAGCACCTATTAAAGAGTTCATGGCCATCTGCTATTTTTCAGGAAAATGGGTTTTCTCAGGTTGGTCCCAATATGCTTCCTTTCTGTTGCACTGAAAATGCAGAGGGACAATTGACATTAAAAATTGCTCTTCCTGTAAACCCAACTTTTATAGGGAAATGTACAGCTTCTGGTGACCTTATCTGGAGAAACTACCAGGTATTAGCAAATGCCATAATCTTGCTTAAACTGGCATTTGCCATTGGAATAAAAAATCTCTCCAGCTGCTCGTTCATTCCCAGTTCTGCTCCATCCTTTTTCCCTATCACACATACTTGGGAGGCCTCTGGGTGAAGATCAAGGTAGAGGCTTGGCTAAAGCTATCCTGGTTTTCCCTTGTGTGGCAAGGGACCATACAGGTGAGACACGAAGGTGGAAAGGAGAAGTACAATCTGCATCAAGGGTGAGATCTGTATTTTTAGTGATAGTTGCATTTTATGTTCGTTAAAATACATCACGATACACTTGAGGGTATGTTTTCAGCTCTCAGAGGTAAACGAGCTTCTTTACCAGTTCATCTATGATACCAAGTCAGCTTAATTGTCTCTGGCCCAAGCTTTATTATAGCTCTGTTTTTTGCAATATTATTTTTGATGCTAAATAATGCATATGAAACCCTACCAGTAATACTGCAGAAAAATAGAAGAGTTCAGAGAAAAATTTACAAATTGAGTTTGTAAGTTCATTTTTCTTAAACGTTGTGCTGTCAATTTGTATTTCTACAGTTGCATTGTCGTCAAAGTTCTGGGATGAAAGACTGCAGTGCTGTTTTCAGTACAACTGATGAGAGAAAAAAAAAGAAGGCTGCTTCTTCTCAAAAAAGATTATACAATAATGAATTGTACAGAGAATATTATTTGGGCCCTCAACTATAAAACATTAGGAGTCCTTTGACAAATCTTTTTTTTGTCAGCAAATATCATTTTGTTGCAGCATTCAAACATTGAAATGTCAGTTCACCAAAATTTGGCAAAATAGCTTCTCCAGATGATATATGGAGGGAAGGAACGATCAGGCTAAGAGAAAAGCTTTGGCTTTCTCCCAGGTGTGGAAAACCAACTTTCCAACCTCAGCCTGGTTAGTGAAAGCTCTCCAGAGGGCTCTCACCCTCTCCCTGGGAGTGCAGCCACTATGAACTTTCTCTGGGGCCTTAGTCACAGAGTTGGGCTTTGTTTTTGGTGGAAAGGTCGCAGATTGCTTTTGCATGCATGCATAAACAAATTTTGAAACTAGACATAGTTTAACGAAACAGAATTCCAATTTTCCAGTCAGCCTCCTTGCTATGCTTTGTCATCAGCTGAACTCAATGAAAAAGGAAGTTAAAAGTATCATTCTCTAAAAAGAAACAGACTCAAGGGAACATACTTGAAACAGGTATAAATGCCAAATTTCCACTGCCATAAAAGGATTAAGGAGAATAACTTAAAGGCTGTGAAGTTCTGTCCCCTTCATCGTGGACCATCTGAAAGAGAGCAATTTTCTTATACAGATGCCAGAGCATTTAACTGCTTTTCTAAATATCATATTAAGGCCAAAGCGTGCATTGAGCCACGTGCCCTGATTACAGCAGTGGCACAAACAGGCAGTCAGTACAGAAGGCAGAAGCAGGGGAGGCACATTTGCTCTGAGTTCGTTTTAATGAAACTATTGGGCATAGAGATTCACGGGTGTTAATGTGATGTCTTCTGTGGCATGCTGACCAACAGTCACCACTAATAATCACTTGGACAGTTTCAGAGTCTGGGGCAAAGAAGAAAAGGGAGTTAACCCTCCTTCTTTTCCCCTTTCCATTTAGCTGCAGCAAGTTCTTGTGAAGTTCACTCCCTTGTTCTCAATCTTTCACGGTGTTAACTGTCCATTTGGTAGAAGAGAAAAGAAATGATTTTGTTATTCTTACTCAAAACTGGCTCCTCATTTCTTGAGGACAACACGTGACAAGAAAAAATAAGTAAGAGGAGAGGGAGAACAGGACAACAAAACAGCAGCATAGTCCTTTTCTCATTCTATTTCATCAGCTTGCTGCTAGAGAAAATAAAAAGTAGCAGAAAATCTTATCAGCCACTCCGAGACCTGGCAAATTTACACTAGTGTTGGGCTGTCAAAGGCAGCGCTCTCAGTTATCTTACTCGTTACAGCATTGCAGCAGTGATGCAAAAAACCAGTTTAGGACAGACTAACTAAACAGAGGGCAAAACCAGAGAAAGATTAACTGAACTGGAAGAGGAAAAGGAGATAGCAAGGAGAGGCTGGCAACAGGAACCTGAGCTTCACATGCTGGATATCTTTCAGGAGCTGACAGAAGCCAGCAGAAATGGGGTTATCTTTTGGATCCTTCCCATCAACTCTGTCTGCCCACATCATCTCGTAGCATTAGGCGAGCAAACATCCAACAATGCCTTAAAGAACATTCAAGTCCCAGCAGACAGTGAGCATATTGTGCCACAAAGGTGCATCTCACACTTTTCAGCCCTCTTGGCATCAAATTATGGGCACGAAAGGGGAATAAGCAAAAAAAGGATTATCCTTTTGTTTTTCATCAAGTAAGCCAAATTTCCTGCTCATCAATTTTGGGACCATTCCTCTAATTTCTAAGATATAACCTCACCCAGCACTTCATTCAGCAAGCATTTTTCTCCGAACTTCTTAAGCCTTTTTGCCTATAATCTTTCCTGACTTTATAAATTCTTCTGTGTAATGGGTAGAGGGAGATTTGTGTTGTTTGGACATTGATGTGTCCATGCAACCTATCTTGTTAGCTTTGGATTAGCAGTTTTGGTCCAATGACTTAGCCACTACTGGTTCTCTTCAAAAATAAATAAACTACTATTTTTTCATTGTCTTCTAAAAAATCTGATCTTGTCTCCTATTAGAAAGGGCCACAAAAGGCTGATACACCAGCAGTACTAGGGCTTCTGGGATAGCGGACTGACAGTTCCTAAAGGTGTATTCCTCTCACAAATATGCCTTGTAAAATATCTTTAGACCACCTGAGAGAAATCACTGTGGAAGTGTCATTGTGCTATGTGCCTGTATCCTTAGTGATTCAAAAACCACAGAAATAAATCAGAAATAACTTAAGGATATATTCAGGCAGTAGTCTTAACACAATTAATTATAAAATGCTAGCCATGCCCTAGGGAATATATCCAGTATTCACACTGGGAACCACCTGGGAGCTAAAAGCCATGCAGCTGGGTTTTCAGCCTTCACGTTGTCCTTGCTCTCTGAAAGCAAGCTAACATGGGCACACCAAGTCTTGCAGCAACCATTTCTACCTGCTGACATGTACAAAGGGAGTAAGAAGTGAGATCATTATGCAAAGAACAGTGCAGGGAACACTAAGCAAAAAAAATGTTCTACAGTTGGAAAAATGTCATCATCAGGTTTCCTCTTTTTGCTTCTGTAAATTGCAGCACTAGGAGAAGGGGGGAAGGGAGAAGGAGGGAAGCAGGCTTGTGGCCAAATTTTTATTTACCATTTAAATGGTGGTCCAAATATAGACTAGAAGTCTTCTGTTAAGAAATTATTTTTTTTTCAAAGTTGTCTCAATTCTTCAAAGTTTAATGCTGGGTTTTATTAAATTGTTTGTCTCAGTAACACAACCAACTCTGAGGTAGTCATGCTCTGCTGCTTATTACTTCTTCGTGGTGCAAAGGACTGCCCTGTTACAAACGACATTTCAGTCTGAGAGACAGAAACGTAGTATTTTGCAAGCCACACATTTTTTAGTTCCTCTGGTGTTCCATGTGGCTGATGGAGAAGCTACCATAAAAAATGGCCCAGAGAAAGATAAAATAAGGAGATGGAAGGAAAAAACGGTAGTCCTTTCAAAATTTAGTTTTACACGCTAGAACTTCAAGTGGTCCTGTGACTCTGAGTCATGCCTGTGTTCTCTGAGGTAAGTTGGTGTCCCTTCCAGCTCCTCTGCTCTCATCATTCTCCAGTTCAGTTACTCATATTAAATCACATTTCAAAAGTCTGCTTTCTTCCTCTACTGAGTGCTACCATCTGTATCACTGATAAAACCTAATTAGTATGGTTGCAATGCCATGAGGTGGGTCTTTTGGTCAAACATGAGCTTCTGTGGCAGCAGCTTGGTCTGGGCAGGTGGAGTGGGGTGAGGAGGTGCTGCATGTCATGGTGGGCACAGCCCAGCCCGCTGGTACTGAAGAGGTCTGCCAAACACCAAGCATCACTTACGCACGCGGCTCACATCAGCAAAATTCAGAAAGAGGAACCAGTGACTACCTTTTACAGACCACCTGGTCATTTTATGCAACTGCCGAGGACATCTATTTGGCAGCATTAAGAAGAAAATAAATCTTACGCGACTTCAATTTGGATTTTCTAAGTATCCAATGCCAAATTCTAAAAGAGACCCTAAAAATAAGAATCAACTTTTAAATACAGAGAGCTTTGCACCCGTGGTGGGATGACTTAAAATAAGAGCTTAGTCTGACAGAAGAACAGTGCTCTATGATTTTGTTATTTTTTGCCATCAGAATATGTCATGAAACAATTAAAGGAAAAGAACAAAAGAATGACTTGGTTCTTCTAAGCCTAAAGTAGCTCTAGGCCTACTTACTTAGGAATAGAAACCTAACATGATAACTGTAAATGAAAATTGGGAACTGTTCAAGGATCTACTGCTGCTTTGTCCATGCGCAGCGTAAAGAAATGGAAAAAGGACCGAGTTACAAGTCAACATATACAGGTGATAAGTGGCAGTCAAAAGAATAAATGGACTGTTTAGAGACAGAACTGTCTTGTGTTCACGGTGGGGCAGGAATACACATTCTCTTGGCTGGACAGCAAATAGCATCACGCTGTGCCACTAGCTACCTCATGCATGACTGCCTAAGTGCCTTCAGCATGGCACGCCACTCACTGGAACTGAAACACGAGTCTGATGCATGCTGAGCATCTCTGAGGTCTAAAATCTTTGCAAACTAAATTTCAAAGGGTGTATTCACTGCCCTGTCACTGCAAGATCCCTACCTATGTATCTAACTAGCTAGGTCACTTATCAATTTTTTGGTCTCTTTTCTTTCACCTGTAAAGGTGAAATGGAAGGAGAGAAATGGAAAAAAACATGAATTAGTAAAAAACTGAGAAGCCAGAAATTGTTGCAGTAGGGAGATTATTTTGAAATATTTCCTAAGAAAATATTAACATTTTTCCCTGGCTCTAGTGAGGGCACGAAACAGACCTGCTATGTTCTGGTGCTTCCTACATCATTCAGGTTGCAGCCAAGGGGAAGTATGGATGGCTCTTTTTGCTTGCAGGCTTCCTGACAGGATTGTTCAGTCTTCATATTTTTATTCCTATTAGAACCTCACACAGAGCAAACAATATTTCTGAGTATCTCCTTACTAAATATCATTTCAAACCAAAAAATCTGAACATTGACCTCATTGCTTTCTCTCTGCCCTCCAAAACCTACAGTGATACAGAGGATTCTAGGAAAAGGAAGCAGGATGAGTAGGGATGGTCCCAGAGAGGGATCAGCTCCATGAAGACCTGAGTCCATGAAACTGGGGCTGGTTAGCTCAGTCAGTTAGAGCATGGTGCTGACATCACCAAGGTCGCGGGTTCCATCCCTGTTCGGTCCCCATGTGTTGCCTGATCTAGTTGAGAGGTGGCCCTGCCCATGACAGGGACGTTGGATTAAATGACCTCTAAGGTCCCTTCCAGCCTAGGGCCATTCTGTGATTCTATGATTCTATGAAAGTGACTGGGCAAACGAAGGTCCAGCAGAGGAGCTGTCTCTCAGCTGCTACTGTACCCATGCTGTAGCAAGCACTTTTTCTCTTGTTGCAACAAAGCTCTAATAACAGCACTATCTAACTTCCACTTTTCGTGTTTTCTTTGGAGAGAAAAACTGCCAAAAGGAAATTCTTTTGCCTATGGCCAAGGAATGTTACTCAAAATTCCTGTGTTAGACGGGGGTTGCTAAAATCCGTTTGGAATCTCCCTTGTGCAGTGTTTCTGTACAAACACAGCATGGCACTATGTTAAGCCACCACGGTTGAATGATCTCTGCAATCCATGACATAAGGAAAATAGATTGATCATACGTATTGAATCACAATAGACAGGAAAGACTAATACAGGATATATCTTCTTTAATTAGGAAATCTTTCTGTCTCAGGTACTCAAAAAAAGAAGTTAATTCATGTAAACATTTTACATCTGGGCAGACTTAAAAATGCATCAGCACAGAATATTTTAAAGTTGCAGCTTCCTAGGGGAAATTCAGTAATTTTTTAGAGCCAAACACTGAAGCCAATAGGATTTTCCTTTGTAGAATGAGAATAAAACAAAACAGCCCCCATCTGTCCCCTTGACTATTGACTCCAGGCACCAGAGCTCCGCAAAGGAAAACGGAAAATGAGCACTAATGAATTTTGAAGTGAACTTGCCAAGTTACAATACTGTCTTCATTTAAGTCTCTTCTAAGATTTTTTCCAAGGTATTCACAGGAAATAAATAGCTTATGAAAACAGCAGTATAATTTCAGTGGAACGGTTGACGTACCCAGGAGCCCAAGTCAAACCTTTTTCAAGAGAGTCTCCATAGCCATTGACAGAACAGCACACGTTTCATCCGTCTGGGGGTTAGTTTGGCAAACAGATGTGGGTACAGTTTCTTGCTCTGCCCTGACTTCCTCTGAAAGTCCTCACTACTTTTAGGGTGATCCATTCAGTTCCTTTGGGTATGTTTCCATGCAGGGATTACCAAGCCAACTCTGAACCTTTTCATAACGAGATAATTTCTAAAGCCAAGTTTCAGATACTAAAAGATAGTCCCTGAATGAGCAATCCTGGTTTCTGGAAGCAAGATAATCTCATTAGCAAGGTACAGGTTGCTTTCCAGCAGGGCTGACTAGCCAAGCAAGCATGGCTGGTGTTTTCCCAGCGCCTGCTTTGCTGCTACATGATAAAGTTGGGTTGATTTATGTGTCCCTGCACTGGGCTACTTAGTTCTGGATGTGACTTCTTTGGGTGTGAAATGAAAGCAGTAATAGCCTCTTCCTGCCTTGCTCACATGTAAAAGGGAAAGTGTTAGAAGACAAAAGCATGTGATGTTTGTTGTAAAGGGTACTATACCCGTCTAGTATCTCAGATCTCTCTTTCTGACAGCTTTGTCAATTTTGAACCTGAATCAATGTCAACCAGCCATGTGATTTCATAATTTTATGCACAGTCCTGCTTTTATCCCATTTCCCTTCTATTAGTCACATCCATGTTTGGAGAGTGACACGGCTCTGAGCAACCTAATCTTGTTAAAGATGTCCCTGCTCACTGCAGCGTGGGTTGGCCTAGATCTTTAAGGTCCCTATCCAATCCAAAGCATTCCGTGGTTCTATGGTGAGAAACAAAAGCAACAGAATTATCACAGAGCTGATGCTGAGGCTCTGTGATTTACAGAAGACCTCATATGCAGTGGAAGGCTGGCTGGGTCAGAACTTTTCCAGCCACTTCCTTTTTTTGCTGCTACCGCAGCAGGATGTGAAATGGGAGGCACCCAATGCTAAGACCTATCCTGAAACTCAGATGGTTCTCCCTTGGCCACTTAATGTGTTTGTACTGGGAGATCATACTGGCAATGCCACTCAGTAGTCATTCTAGATGGAAGGATGTCACTGAGTAGCCTGCACAGTTGGAAGACTGGATACACATAATGACTGTTTTTGTATATGAACAAAGAAATAAGCTGTCCTGCAAGGTAAGGAGAAAGAAGCTTTCTGAGGCTGTAAAAAGTGCAGGCAAAACTCCTCTCTGTATCCCTTTGCGTGGGTAAGATGTCTCACACATAATATATGTTCCACATGGTACTGACTCATTTTCCTTCTCTTACTAAGATCACTTTTAAAGCAAAATTTCAGTCTTTAAAAGCAGGTCCCTGCCCTTTTATATTTAGCAAAAGTAAATGACTTCTCTAAAATCTGTCTGAATTTCTCTGCAGTAGGTTTTTGGAGGTTGTATCACAAATCTGACAGTCATAGTGAAAGAGGAATATGACCTGCTCCATACATGAACCAGGAAGTCTACTCTTTTATGTAGAGTTAGTGAATTTCAGATGAAAGATCTGAATAACTTCCTTTTTCCACTTCAAGCTAAAAATAACAGAGCCTAGCCCAAAAGCCAGAGGGCTACAGATGGGGATAGAGTAGGAGACTGTCAATCCTGTGGCTCAGGAGGTCAAAGTGCTGCAAGAACATCACGTGCTGATACTGTAAACCAGACCCAAAGAAAATCTTGCAAGTGCTTATCATACTACTTGAACATACTCTTAAGCCTTTTTGCACTGTTACTCTGTCTCTATTCCACTTCTTATTAGCTCTTTTAGCAATATATTTTCCAGAAAAAAAGGACTTGATATAAGAATAGTTAATTAAATGCTATAGAGAAGCAGAACTATGCCATTTTTATTGAAATCAGTTACATTCGTGCCTAGTTTTGAGAGATCTCATATTGAAAGGTGAAGAGACTGTGGGTTTAATCTGTATTTCTAGCTATTTTCTCTCTGTGAGCCATATAGCTACAGTTTGGGGCCTCTAAACAGAGCCTGAATGTCCCTCTGGGTATGTTTAAATTGTACAGCAGGTATATGTTGTGAAGCACCTCAAGGTGGCTGTTTTCCAGTTGTTTACTTTGAGCATGTGGCTGAAGTGTGTGTTGGCTCCAACCTGCCCACAAGTGCCTCCCAGGAGCTGATGGGGAGACCATGAACATCCAAAGCTCACTGGATTGCAACTTGGCATGTGGGCATGTGGAGCAACGTGTCTTTTGCATGGCTGGGGAACCAGCATCTCATATCTGTGGGCCTTTGATGAGGATCTTAAAGATGTCTGACAATCTCCTTCTCTGCCTGTTGACAGGAGGGTGGAGCTAAGTGTGGAATTTAGTATGTAAAACACCAACCTGAGAAGACAAGCAATTGAACTGGCTAAGAGTTCCTGTAGCCGGCATTGCTTCAACAGCTTCTAGAATAGTGCAGTTCTTCTTTCTACCATTCAAGAATGATCTCAAAAAAAATGAGAGATCTCAAAGACGAGCCACAGCAATGGTTAATGAACTGGAGAGTGTACAAAGACTCAAAGGCGCTCAACCTATGTAGTAGGTGGGTAATAAAGTTGGGGGAGAGCCTGCAAGTCATGCTCATTGAGGAACAAAAAAATCTGATGATAAAGGGCTTTCAAATCCAATAAACAGAAGTACAAGAAGTACCTAGAAGATGGGATTTTAGGGAAGGCCTCAGATCACAACAGAAAGGAAAGTCTTTCCCAGCAGCTCCACTCCAGTTCAACTGAGGTGGCTGACAAGGGATCTGGTCCTTCTGCTGAATCCAAAGCGGGCACTGCCTCCAGCAAGAAAACCATGGCCCTGACCCTGGTGACATGCTACTGCATCAAATGCACTGTGCATTAGAGAAGAAGCCAGGCAAGGTGATGACTGTATAGCTGATAGGTCACCTGAGGGATTCTAAAGAGGTCTGGATTGATTTTAGTTTCATGGAGTGGGCCTGATAAAACAGTCTTGTATTAGGATTAAGCAAACAAGGGCAAAAGAAATAAGGACTAGGACAGCAAACAAATTTTATTTTGGCCCTTGGAGAAATTTTTTTTTTTTTTCATTTATGGGTGCTGTGATTATTGAATTTGGTAACCAAGGGTCAGAGGCAGAGACATGGAACTCCCATGATTCAGCTTGCTCCCACAGCTGTCTGACAGATTCTGGAGCAATAAGGAAAATATTTCTGCTCTCATCATAATTCAGAAGCACCATTTGAGTTAAAAGAGGGTTAGAGGACTTCAGATCTCTAGCCAAACTTAGAGTAAAATGCTAAAGAATTTTCCATCACATACCTTTTCGAGATAACAGATCCTGCCATTAAAACTAGCATTGATCAAAACTCAGACAGCAGAATCCCAATGACTGCAGGAAGTGCTGGACTTACCAAACTGGCTGAAATTTTTCTTGTAAAGTAAAGAAAAAGGGCCACTTACTTGCAGAACATTTTATCTCCTTTTCTTGAGATTATTAGATTTGGTGAGGAAAAACTTCCATTTAACTGGAAAACTTACACTACACTGGAAAAGATTTCTAAAATATTGAAATAGGATGGAAAAAAGTTGTCACAAAATCTTTAAAGGAATTCTATAACAACAGCTCTGCTGATGCATCACTTCATTCTGGTTGTCCTAATGTAGGGTAAAGCAGGCTTCCAAAATTATATTCTCCATATCAAGGGAAAACTAAGCAAAAACCAAGTGCGGAATATTTATTGCCATTGAATTCTATCCATTAGTTTACAGAACATTAACATTTAACTGGTCAAATTCCAACCCATAATTAAATCCCATCTTAAATCCATCTCTTGCCTAAACTGCCTGTTCATACCTCAGCGCCACTCGTGTTCCTTTATTGAATACAATTAACTGATGTACTGCTCTAAGCAGCTACACATACAGTGCACAAATTCCTCAGATTTAGTTTGATGGAAACCTAGCTTATTAATAAAATAGTCCCACAGAACTATTGTATCATCATGACAGAAGGGAAAAAGATAAAATATATGGAATTAATATGTCACTTTATAGGTTATTATAAGTACAGTAGTTTACTGTAAGTGCAAGACCTTTAAATTATTATGAATTAATATCTTTAACATGAACTTTATAATGTGATTCATAACTCATTTTCATTAGCAATTTACAACAGTAAAAAACTTCAATCAGCACATCTTTTCCTAAAAATAAACTTGATGCTAAAGTGAAAATGAAGACATTTAATAAAGGACAGTTAATCAGAAAAGTGTTATCTATCTATCTATCTATCTATCTATCTACCATCTTCAAAAAGTTTATATTACTTTGTACACCCTTTCTAGTAGGGGCTATTTTGTCTCCTTTGTATTCCCTCAAGAAATAAGTAATTTGGATGTTAAAAATTAAGGAAATATCCTTAGTTCTCAATAAGAGAGGGCAAGGGATGATTCCCAGACATCACAAATACATTGATTATAATTTTTTATATATCTCTACATAAAATCAAAAGCCAAAAGGAATGACCAGCGAGCACCACAAACAAGGTATTTAGAGGAAAAGCAGAAACAATGCAGACAATCTAGAAATACTCAGTAAGTGGTTTTGTTCTTTTCTAGAGTAGGGGGAATGATACACTGTATTCACATAATCTGTTGATTAAATACTTTCCACTGCAGCAGTTTTCAAGGGATGTCTATTCAACATATAGAAATGGGAGCTTTTTGCTGCTTATTTATCCCACCTTTCTTGGACTTCGCTCTGAGGACAGACTAAATCACTTTTTGAAGTGCCTAAAGACAGAGGAGATGAATTCCATCCTCTGGGTCAAAGAACATGAATTTCTGTTGTAAAGTGGTGTTCCTCATCGGGGCACAATAAAAAAAAAACAAACCAACAACAAAAACCCAAACCCATAAGGCTTGTCAGCCACAGGATGCAGTCAGAGGAACCAAGTGACCTGAATGCAAAAATGAACGAGGAATCTCAGGATAAATCAGGTTAGGGAAGTTCTTTCTTTAAAATGGGAAAATATTAATGCTATTTGCCAAGACTGTTGGTAAGATGTTATCTGGAAACTTTGTTCACTCATGTTTGAGAATTCGGAATTGTGCATGGGTAGAGCAGGCACCTGGATGAAATGGGGAAAATTGCTCTGGTAGAGCAGGCATGAAGGAGCATGTCTTGTTTATCATAGCAAAAGAAAGGCTGGGATGTGATATGATTGCTTTCTGGAAATACATCAGAGGGCTGAGCACCACGAGAGGAGAAAGATATGTGAACTAACAGCATATACAGGAAATGGAAGGTCGGTAGGCAGATAGATAGATGTATAGATAGATAGATACTCACATTCAAAGTGACTCTTCCCTGTAGCAGTCGTACCAGAGGCTAAAACAGTCGGAAGCTGAAATGAGAAAAAAATAAATCAAAACGAGATGAAAATTTTAATTGTGATGGTAATTGTAGCAATTCATCAGTTTGCAGCAGATTCCGTCTCAGTAGAAACTTTGAAATGAAAATGGCACGTTTTCTCTAAAAGATACATTTTTGTTCATTCCTAGTGCTGCTCTTGCATCAGTAACTGATTTCTGTGGGGAAATCATACGGCTCTTGTTTTGCTGTGTGTCAACTAGATAATTCCCATAGTGCTTAAATCCTTGTTGCTATCACTGCTTATTTACTTTATGGCTCCTTGTAGATCACAAGAACAGTGTTTACACTGTGGACTCAGTGGAATTAAAAATCGGGTCCTGTGCTTTAGCACTTCTGTGAAACAAAAATCCACTGTTTTATATATCTTTAATTTGTCTTCTTGAATGGTTTTATTTCGTACATGGTGATAGCTCAGCAGAAGGCTGTTGTTAGTTCACAATAATGGATTTTATTCCAGTATTTTCTGTGTAGCTTCCTTTGCTGAGGAGGCCAGCCTCTAGGTTAACTTCTGGAAGTAACTCTGGAAACTAATTTTCAGGCAGTGCTCCAAGAAAAAGAGGCACATGTTGAGGAACTGACATAACTTTTTAACACCACAACCAGCATATTTCTTCAGGCAAAGCCAGCCAAAACAACTTGCCAAAATCAATATTGATCTAGTCCTTCATCCAATCAACAAATGCCATTGTTTAGAAGATATAACTTTTCTTGGTTAAAGTTCAAAGCTAAACGCCAAGGATTTTCAAAACTATTAAAATGAGAGGATTTAGGTTTCCAGAAACTCTGGCTTGCTTTCAGCCTCAGTAGGTATTCTGAGCCATCAGAAATTATCCAAAGAACCACTGCAGTTTTTATGCAGGAAAGAGAACATGAGTGCGTGCACACATGCATGTGTGTTTGATATATGTAGACAAAAAGGTACTTTACAAATCTTATATCAAAAAATGACACTTCAGATTTTTCTGCATCACTGAAATTCAGGCTGAGACTAAGGAAAGGGAATTATGCAGTGTGATTAAATTAAATTTGCAGGATCTCCTGTGCGTCGATAAAATATCTGCTCTTCCAGTCCAACAAAATAAAAACTGTGTTGGGTTCAAAATTCCATGAACTTAGGTTTTATAATCGCAAATCCACTGAATCATTGCATAGGCATGAGATTTATTTAAGCTTTTCCTTAAAACGTTTGTTTAACAGAACCTGCCAAATATTCCTGAATTTTCCATGGTAATAATAGGTCCAGAACTACACAAGCTCAGAAGAGGAAATGAAAATGTTTATCTCTCTTAGCAAGAGATTTTCACAACTCCAGTCAAGGATTATATTCCAGAATCTGGGCTTCATTTTGTGAGACACCCTACAGACGCTTTAGATAAGATGCAGACAGGTAGGCCATATGGCAAAAAGCCAAGTGTTCAACTGATCTTCAGCAACCTCAGTAAGTGGGAGCTACATTTTTGCAAGTTTGGAATAATTGTGTTCTAAATAGCACTGTCAATGTGTTCATGCTGCTGTCTAGCTTTGGCAGGCCAATTAGCTAATGAAGAAGCCTCTTGCTTAGATATTGAATGGTGAAATTTGGTTTATTTTCATAGCCTTTAAATTCCTGGAGCCATCAGTGTCAGCCTGATTTTTAACAGGCTTATATGATATTCTGAAGCTGCTGCTTTGCTTTTTCCTTAGATTTAGGATTCTCAGTTTCCTGGCTTGAGGGTGAAGTGGTTGGAACTGATTATAATTTTCAGTATTAACTCCTAAAACAAACCCCCCTGTATGTGCCTATTTGCCAAGAATTCTGGTTATTCATTCTGCCGAGTGGAGATAGTGCTGCCTTCTCCACACTTTTGCCATTTCAGTGGCCCCACACGATCTCTAAAGCATCTCAGCAGTTTCCCTTTGTGCCTTGGCATACTGAAAGTTTCTGTCTTGTGACACAGCAGAGAGCAGTGCCTTGAATTCCCCCCGACCGAGTCTGTTACACGGTCGTCCTGGATGTGACTAGGGACTGGGCCATTTTCTTACTGTCTTCCTAAAACTCAGAGGTATGTTTTTGTAAACAGGAACGCCTCTGATTATGACAAAATGAATGCAAATCACACTTGTTTCACTTAGCCTTTTTGAATTATTCTCGCTAAAAAAATAACATGGTGGATTATGTAGTCTGGTATCTGGTAATCAGGCTGTGAGATGAAAAACCTAGCGTATTAAAGAGGGGGAATTCGGTACAAAAGTACAAAAAGGGAATTGTCTTTTTAGGTGTTCTGGGAGCCCTTCAGAAAAAAATAAGAATTTGTGCTGTTTACTGATGAACCCTCCTAGAGGATAGGTCTAGTTCTTCCAGAAATTGTGTATTATTGCGATTTTAAACTATGACATTTTTGGGTTTCATAGCTGTAGACTCTGTGATAGGACATACATTTAATGAAGCTAGTGTCACAATTTACCAAAAAAAACCCCAAACTCCAACAAAAGATTTTTGTGTTCAGAGAAACTCCCTTGCCTGTAGGTGCTGGGTTATTATCAAATTAACTTAAGTGTAGTTTCAAAATGAGCATCAGATGTTAGTAGGCAGAGAAATACCTACTCACTCCTAGTCTTTACTTGCAGGTCAATCTTTTTTTTTTTATTAGGAGCAGCTTGTTCTGGGTTTAGGACAAGCAAAGATAAGGACCTCTTCCTCCACCCCATCAGCAGAGCCTCCATCCAAAACCGTAGGCACTTTCTATCAGCCTCAGCCCAGAACTCAGCCTGATCCCACAAAACCAGGCGTAAGGTGTAGTACCGTGAAAAGCTCCCAGCTTGGATACACCACCACCAAGTATTCAGTGGGGAAGGGACAGGGAAGGAGGGCAAGCTCCTGCTCTGAACTAGTCAGAAGGGGCGTTTCCCAGCAGGAGAGGGCTCTTAGGGCCAGCTTGGTTGACAGGGGCCATCCAGCCTTCTGCTGTGGTTACATACGCTGCCTTGCAGACTGAGTGGTTTGCATTGTGGTGGCCTCATCCGAAAGTTTCACATGCTTGAAGGTGATGAGGAGCTGCTGCTCTAATTTTTCATGCCTTACGGTTGTGGGCTGCTATAAGCCAGTCAGACCTGTGGGACTGGGAAGCAGGGGTGGGCTGGGTACACACCAGAGCATGGATGCGCTTGTGAGGGGAAGAGTTTCACATTTATCTGCTAATAACTGATTGTGAGTTTTGTCTCCCGGTTCTGATTTGATTGTAAAGTCCTACATAACTGCTGCACTGCAACGAATTTCACTGGGATTTAGAAGACCACATTGGGTTAATTTGTTCAGCAATTTAGGATCAGCTGTGTCTGTACAGCAAAACCAGAAAATGCTACCCTCCTCAGCCTTTGCTTTTTTAAAAATCTTTATGGATCTTGCTTGAAAGTAGGGACACTGTTCACATTTTTTCTCCTCTCAGATACAGAAGGCCATTCTGGAGTGGACACCCAATGATACATTTTGTTTTCAGGGAGATGTTTAAAAGTATTTGAAATTCATTGCCAGTAAATATTCATAATATTCCCTGCAGAAAAGCTTGTTCTCAGAAGTTGCCATAGGTGACATGGAAGTTCAGGAATGATAAATGTTTCTTTTTGCTGACAATTTCACATTTTCTTCTTGCTGCTGACATTTAGACAAAGTTTTTTGCTGACAGTAGAAAAAAAAATAAATTATTTTTCCTGTCCAGACGTTCCTGGCCAAAACATCACTTTTGTGCTTGCTTTTACATTCTTAAGTTCCCAGTTGTCCTAAACGAATTCTTTTATATTGATCTAATGATTACTAGGTTCAAATTCTCCCTGATTATTCTTTCACATTATGCACTTTCAGCTGTTTCATTTTAATACTTTTAGTAATCTTCCCTTCCGTCTGCCTGGACACACAATAACTTTCACTTGACTTCAGGTTAGTTAATGGCAGGTGGTTGCACAGATTCGTAAGGCATTTTTTCCCATCTCTTCTGCAATCCGAATTAGTGGACACACACACAATTGTGCACACACAATTCTCCACAGTGCATCCACCCCATCTGTTCCTTTGCTGATGTGTTGCTTTACAGAAATATGGTTGCAATTTCTTTGCCGCTCTTACATTATCAAGTGTCTCTGTTTCCCTGATCACATCTAGCATTGTCTGTCCAGTTCAGGGCATGCCTTCTCTCTTGACATCAAACATAATGTTCCTCAGTTCTGTACAAAGTCAACTCAGCCCAAAACTTAAGGTTGCAATGGCCATAAATGAATTTATTTTGAAATGGCCTTACTTTCTAGAACTAACATCCAGTACGAGCCTTATTAATTCCAGATTTGCACAGATTTTTAAAGGCTGCTAATTCAAAACTTTTGAATTTAGTTTTATAGCGCTCAGACAATTAAAAGCAGGCTGGACAACAATGAACAAATCTGGGACTTGTTATGACAATATTGTTAATAACAGTTCTGGCTGTTTGTATCTTGAAGTGAGAAAATTGAAAGTTATTCTGAACAAAAACAGTGCTTGTGAAGGCTAAACTCAAATCCAATGCTTTTTTTTTACCACAGAAAAAAAGCATTTGTAAAAAAAAAAGGGAGAAATTCAGTTCTTAAGTGTCCTTATCTGGCTGCCAATCAATAAGTAAGCAAGAAGGGCACAAGTCTGTAATAACACAGGAAAAGGAAAACAAAACATGCAGTCCAAATCCTAGCAGATCAGAAAAATAAACCAGTCTTACCTCAAAAGCCAAAACACTTGGGGAGAGGCAATGAAAACGTTCTGCAGAAAAGCCTACTGCACCTTTCTAAGTTGGAAATATTTGTTCCCTCTCTTGCTGCCAAGGGAGAGGGATGAGAGGGCACAGAGAGTTGTGCAGGAAACACATGCTTGTGCAGGGCTTTTGATACTCTTCTTCATGTTTATCGCTTAAAATGACAGGAACCTGCCCAGAGCTGTTCCTGACAAGCAAATCTCTTCCGGTGGTAATACAGACCAAGAAAAATATCTTGGTTTGGGTTCCTAAAGAAAAACCACAGCACAGGCACCCGCTAGTTGATGTTTTCTAGCATTCTGGATTCCTTGGATCCACACCAGTAAAATAATACTTTCCCTGTGGAGCCCAATTACCCATTTCTATGCTTGCACCTTTGCAAAGTTGGATGCAGTTGGTACCCGTATAATTGCTTTGCAGTAAGAGGATCCACACTATACTTTCTATCCTGCTGCTCTGAACACTCTGTAATCTTTATTCTACTGATGATACAGAGATGGAAGGCATCATATGTAATGAAGACATACTTGCCAAGAAAATTAAAATATTAAGGAGGCAGAAAAAATAACACAGTCTCCTCATTTTTAGCTCTATCATCTCACAGAGTCAAATAGCATTCTGCCAGACCACACTTCAACACAGAAAAGAAATAATATTTTAACATGTCTTGTTTACATCCTTGAAGCTTTAAACATCTACAAGGTTAAAGGCTCTATTCCTGAAGGCTTAGTTGGAGGCAAAATAGAGAGTTGAAAGGACATATAATGTGTTTAAGGTATATTACGTAAATCTATTCCCCCTGCCCTCTCACAAAATTCCTTTTAATATAAAAAGAATGAGAATTTCTGGCAGAAAACAGTCATCAAAAAGCTTTCTCCTTTTGCTTTTCTGTTCATGCCACTCCTAGTACCCACAAGGATGAAACAATGGAAATGAGAATTGGTTCAGCTTCATGGAGATATAATAGTTGATACATTTCAGTTAAAAACTTGACACCTTGCATTAAGTGACAGAGAGGATTATAGAAATAACAGGAAGTTTCCTGCTAAAGCAGGAAGCTATTTTAAATTTCTTTTTCAGAAGCCCCGCAGAGAGATACGGTAGTTTCAAAGCAGTGATGCTTTGCTCTATTTTTCCTACTCATTTGACCCAGCACAACGGCTGCAGAGGCTTCCTGGTTTGCAAACCATAGCACCCCAGAATCATCTAAAAATAGGCAATGTCAACTGCACGAGGTAGATAAAAGCAGTACTAAAACTAAGGCAATGCTAGATGTTCAGGCAAATGTTGGCTTTGGAGGCTTCTGAAACAGCATTTAGGTGTACCCTTAAATGATGGTATAGTCCCAAGTTCAGATAGGTACTAGGAACGCACTTTCCTTCTCAACACAATTCTACATTGTTCAGCCACAGGAGCACAGGAAGTTTAAGAATTAGGAAGCTATAGATTTTCCTTAAGTATTGACATTAACCTTTTTTTTCACGAGGAAATAGGTGCTTGCTTAAAGAGGCTATTTTATAAAACAAGCCACAAAGGACAGCATTAAAAAATTGCTGGGCATAGACTTTACCAGAGTTGAAGAGGGAGCAAAATTTAGTCTTCTGAATTTCCAGTTCTTGTTCAATTTTGTTCAGCATCTTTTTTTGTGTAAAGAACATGGAAAACCAAAGAAATCCTCATTACAATCCCTTCAAATTTTAAACAGAAAGAAGATAGACCTTGTCAGCAGAGCTCTACCTTTCCTTCTCTTAGGGTAACCCTGCTACATTCTGAGGGAGTCTCGCAATTTGAATCTGTTAAATCTTTCTTGAGATTCAAATATCAACACTTACACTGGAGGTGGCTAAATCCCAGAATATCTGAAGAGATGAAGTTTTTGCATTTTGAAATTTATTTATGTGCAGATTAGAGGGGAAAAAAAACCATGCAGAATTTCTCACTGAGCAGGCAAAATGTAAAAAAATAATTCTGGAAATGCCAACACACATAATTTCCAAAATGAATCAGAAACATAGAATGTAACAGGTTGGAAGAGACCTCTAGAGATCATCTAATCCAACCTCCCTGCCAGAGCCGGATCCCCTAGGGCAGCTACACAGGAACGTGTCCAGGCGGGTTTTGAAAGTCTTCAGAGAAGGAGACTCCACAACCTCCCTGGGCAGCCTGTGCCAGTGCTCTGTCACCCTCACAGGGTTGAAGTGGAACTTCCTGTGTTCTAGCTTATAACCGTTATTCCTTGTTCTATTACTGGACACCACTGAGAAGAGATTGTTTCCTTTCCCTTGACACCCACTCCTCAGATATTTCTATACGTTAATTAGGTTCCTTCTCAGCCATCTCAAGGCTAAACAGCCGCAGTTCTGTCAGTCTCTCTTCATAGAAGAGATGTTCAAGTCCCTTAATCACCCTCGTAGCTCTCCGTCGGACTCTCTAGCAGATCCCTGTTTCCCTTGAATTTGGGAGCCCCAAACTGGACACAGTATTCCAGGTGTGGTCTCACCAGGGCAGAGCAGAGGGGAAGGAAGGTGCTCTCTAGGGATCACAACAGCCATTTTGAGAAAGTGGCTGCCAGTTAGCAGTAGTAAAATCAACAGGAATCATGTCAGCATCTGCCATGGCTTCAAGACTCCAGGTGGACTTGGGGAACCTAGAAAGCCAGCTTGCCTGGCACGCTGGAAACCCTGGGACCCTCAGCCCAGGTCAATTTGAATTACCAGTGAACCTCTGCAGCCTCCTCCATGGCAGGACACCTGGCAGACATGCAAACTGGGGCTTGAGCTGGGGTTTCAAGCTGACTGCTATAGAGATGGAGGCCAAAATAAAGTTCAAGTCAGGACTTCCAAAGCTTCCTTGCTCTTGGTTTGAGTCAGATCCCAAAATCCCCCCAGCCCCAGGACTGCTTGTGCAGTGGGCTGTTCTGAAGCTGTGGGCTCTAGGACCACGGGCTCCTAGACAGAAACCTCACAGCAATGTCACGGCAGCCCACCACAACCAGGAGAGAGCACTTCAGGTTTGATAGATTTGTAGAAAAATTTAGTAACATTAAAAAAAACCCCAAAACACAATGAGCTGACTTCTGAACCAATGCTTCCATCCAGGCCACAGGGATGCGATGTGTAAGAGGAAAACACAAATGCCTCAGACTGAACAAACACTGTATCATAATGTCACAGAGTTAGTAAATATGTCTCTAAAATGCCCAAATACGCTTTTGATGACATGCCATCAATCCTATGGCTTGTAAACCTACAAAATAGGGTAAAAAAAATATTCCTACTCATCTTAATTATCTTGCTGATGCCACGACCGGGATTTCCTTTCTAATAGCTGGATAATGACACATCAACAACTATCTCTATGTCATGTGTCAGCTGCAAGTGAACTAGCAGGACAACAGTATAAGAACTTGCCTGAATTAGAAGCCCAAATGGGTCATTTTGACTTTGACTTTAGTACCACTATAACTGATGATCTTTTTTTTGCAATGTCAGTATTCAAAGGATGCAATTAAAGCAGGTGTGCACTTTGACCTGGGAACTGAGTACAAACTGAAAAGTGACTGTACTCCTGAATCTAAACGGCAAAGTAAGTTGATACACAATACATCTAGTCTTTTAAGATGATACAGTTATACCTTTGCACTGAGACAAATGAAAGCTGTATATCAAAAACATTATGAACCATCACATTGAAATAAAGTGATTCAATTCAAGACCCAGATTGGCATAAATAGAAAACAGACGCTAAAACTGCATTCTCATGGACCTTGCTTGAAGGCTGAGCTTCTTATCTCTGGAAGTAGCCAATATCAGTTTCTCTGAAGGTATAACACTCTGCTGCTTCTAATTTCTTACTTCTGTAAACAGGAGATATTTTGTCTTCACCGAGCTAGTGATCAGCCTGTGAAGCAGGACTGATGCTTCCAGAGTCTCTCCCTGGCTTGCAGTATAGCAGTGGGGGCAGATGTAAAGACATCACAGAATGTAACATCCATCAGTTTACCGACTGAACAAATAATGAGCGGGCAACAGGAAGAGGCTGACGTTCACATGCCATCATAGTTCCACTTTTTCCCTTCCCACAAGATACATTTTTTCAAACATGGCCCAAACGCTATTCACATGCAGCATGAACCCCCACACTGTAGTCACTTTCCCTCCTTCCCCATATGCCTATAAAGTGGTGAGAAAATACTGTGGCTGCTTCTTATAGATTACTCTACATTTTTGTGATAAAATGGTTTGCAGGACTATCAGGATGAACTCCAGCTGACTGCTTTCAGGCTAGCAATATTCTATATAGCCAGGAACTAAACCTTGAAGCATTTCCTTCTTTCCTTGAGCTCTGCAGTGAGGAACACTGGCTAGTTATCTGTACATCTTGAGTCCTCTGTATTTCTTTAAAGCAAGACAAAGAGGCATTCAATAGGAATTTGCCTGTATTATATAGCTTTTACTTCTGTTTTTGCCATTATCATGTATCAGCTCTGTTTTTGTTCTCCAGCCAAGTTCTTTTCATATTTTCCAGATCATTCAAGTGCCTGCATCCAGTGTCCCAAGAAGGTTTAATGAACAAGTCAGTATTACTTATTAAGCAAGCGATTATTTTTTGATTCATCTCTTTTCAGATCTGAAAGGGAAACAGGGATTTAAAGAAACTAGTGCAAAGGAGTTGTTGCTGCCAGTACCATGTGCTGGCTCTGATCCAGAGCCTGTCTAACCTTTGCAGGAGGTTGAAATGCAGGTGGGCGACGGCTTTCCTGTAAAACGATTAACAGTGTTGGTCCACTTTCACTCTTCTTATGGAAACAAGTCAGACAGTTCTTGCAGAAGAGCTAAACTCAAAAATATTCCCAGTCAGCTTGCAGCAGGGAACCAGGATATCTTCAGCCAGAATTAGCTCATCCAACCTTTCCCCCTACTCCCAAATGTGTAAAAAGTTCATAGACAGAGGTATATTTGGAAGTCTGGCACCAATGACTTGTTGCCATCTGAAGTAGCTCAGATCAAGATTAGGTCTTTTGGATGAAGATTTGGGCACCAAAGTCCATTTTCTTCAAGGTTGTTTAATTTTCCACTTCTGTTGGTCTGGAATACCTCCAGGCCTGAAATTTCTGCAGCCAATGTCCTAACTTTGTCAGTCTTTAGGAGAAAACATCTTTGTTCCTCTCACAACAAAAATACAGCTGAAGCACATAATTTTCACCAAGTTCTGACTGAACAGCATTTTGTTTGTTTGTTTCCTTTCTAGCTATGTTTTTTGTCATCTCTCTGACATCTCAGCCTACAAGCATTAGTTTGTTTTTCCTGTATCATTGACAACTTTTTATGTCTTGCATCGATGTATTGGAGCACGTGACTTAACAGCCAGAATCTCTGACATGACTGTATCTCTAGTGGCCATGGAGGACAGAGGGAAGTAGGATGGTCCTATAACCTGTAGGTAACTTCAGCATCTTATAGAACAGTTTAGGTCAGAAGTGACCTCAAAGATCATCTAGTTCCAACCCCCTGCCATGGGCAGGGACACCTTCCACTAGACCAGGTTGCAGACTAACTCCTGAAACAAAGGTAATAGGTGCTTTTTTGCTTTCTCTTATCTGGGGATGACACATAAAACTAGGATCCTAACTTCAGTGTCCTCAGCATATCTCATTTAGATGCCAAAAGCAGATAGCTTTTGGCACTTTTATACATGCTTACAATGGCAGAAAATAACCCTTGGCTTTTAGTTCTGCATCTGGAATTTGATGCTGGATGTGAAGTGAATATATCACTGCCCTACTTCCATTGTCATCCTTGCGCTCCTGATGATTAAGATGTCAAAAAAAAAAATGGATGCTAATAACATTGCATCTTTTCACACAGAATTCCTGCTAGAGCTCTTTATCACTGTGATTGCTTGCACGTGAATTTCCTTTTTTTTTTTTTTTCCCACTCTGGATGATGCTAGTATGAGTATGTAGCACTTATGCTGACATTAAATTTTAAATTTTATTTTTGCTTATGTTGTATCTCTTTAAGCAGAATTAGTATTAAGGCTGTTACAGGAAAATAAGTCAGCACTTCCAAAAACTGTTGTCTTGAGTCCCTGAATCCTTAACCTTATAAGAATAGTTTTGTATTGATAGCTAGGGACTCACAAAGCTTAGGCCTGGATGAGATGGGATTGTAGTACTGGAGAAGGTGATGTAAATTTGCCACTTCTATTTCACCCTAATAAAGTTTCCAGTATTACCTGTACCTGTGAATGGACACAGATTTAAACACATAAGGGAGAATTTGAGTTAGACTCTAATTAAAGTTGCTTTGGTACCTATTCCTTCTAATACTCTGTTTTCATAAAAGCTATGAACTCTTCTGATTCTAGCTGGCTGAAGAAACATTCTCTCTGCTACAGGCACTCCTTAGATGCAGGTAGCTGGAGTCCCAGTTCTCCAGCGCTCATCTTTTTTAACCCCTTTGCAAAGCTTGACCCGAAGATTAGAAACATGCCTAGGTCCTAAGCTTAATCTTCTTCATTTGACATAGATTTCTATTTGCATTCACAAGCCCCTGACTTCATTATCTTTAAAAGGCCTTTATCACATAGAATTGGGTTCAAGCAACACTGCATATGTTGGACTTGTCTAAAGCACAATATCTTACAACAACTTCCACTTTCTGTCTGGCAGCCTCTCCCGACGTTGCTGCTTTAGCTGTGAGGACAGGAGCCATTGCAAATATTCCTCTGGGCTGATTGTAACGAAGAAAAACGAACAGTGCACCAACTTTCTAAGAAGGGGGGGGTTTTGAAATGAAAACAAAGCCTATTGACTGGAAACGATCGAAATGTTATTCTAGCCACTGCCAGGTCTCTTGGCAGCGTGAGCTGCCAGCTTTCCTTTCCTGTTTTTTTCCCCCTGATAACATATGTAAACAATCAGTAGTACACATCAGAGAGTTCTTCTTAGGCTTACGTAGAACCTGCAGCATAAAGCACACACACGATACACGATGGCGAAATCTACTCCATCAGAGGTAGGACTCATTCTGTCACAGGGTAAATTTGCATTTGCAGGACGGTAAAACAGTGTGATGGTAATGGAACGATTTGCAATTCAGGGAAACAGATGCTGAGGACAGGGTCAGATGATTCTAAGCCTCTGCCCAAGGCACAGTGTGACACGAAGATTGCGTGGTCCTGGCTCCTCACACCCATCACGCGATTCATTCCCATTTGCCCCTCATAGGCTGGCAGAAGTAAAGAGATCACTACTGCAAAAGCCAAGGTTTTGGAGAGCTTTACAGGGTCTTCACATTTTTCTCCTCCTGGCACGTGGAGTTGTTTGATAAAGTCGTCAGGGAGCCCTGAAGCTACTGAACGCTACTGAACTTCGTGATGCAGGTCGGCATTGCTCACAGCTATTGTTTCAGACTGCACACGTAGGCATCAGTATGGGCATCAGTATTTCTTCAGGGGGACTTACTTATTTTTAAATGTGATACAGTCAGATCAATCTCGGGAGGTTTTGGCTCTAAACTATTAAAATAAATCATGCATGGACTGCCAGGTAGCTCTTTCCCACCTTCTCATCTTAAATCCTCTGTCAATTCTACATGCACTCTTAACTTGGTTGACGTCCCTTAAACCTCTTTTGTGCCTGCCAGGTAAGCTTTGGAGCAGGAGAGGAACATGATAATAAAAGACAGAAGAGACTGTAGAAATTACTGGTGAAAACCAGAAAAGAGTAAAAAGTTGCAAAAATATAGGCAAAAGGACACTCCAAATCCTCTCCTGAAATGAAATTTCAGGAATTGGAGGACAATGCTATCTGAGTTGGGTAATTAAGCCTTCTGCCCTGTGGGCTTGATCTGGGAGCCCCCAGGGTAGTCCTGGAATTTACCAGGTTCAATCAATGAAACACTTAATGGCATCAAACAGTGTGAACAAAAATATGTTGTGTTGCCTTTTTTCTCCATCATTGTAAACAACACAGAATTAGATCTATCAGAGTGTCCTTAAAGACACCGAATATCCTTGATATTAAAGGAATTGAGAATGATGCTACAAATGAACTCCTGGCTCAAATAGCTGATCCCTCATTATCTTGAGCATTATTTAAACAGAAGTGAACAATACCATTCTAACACAGTAAGAAATTCATTAGTGTCCATATATTTCTCACTCACTGAGTTATTAAGCAGAAAAATACGCTGCATTATTAAATGTCATCTGCCGAAATATTTGACACTGTGATGTCGGACAGAGAGCAAGGTGAGTACACGGCGAAGTGTCAAGCAAGTCATAAGTCACAGACAAAATATACTGTCCCTATACCAAGAAAGTTGTGTAAGTAAGTCATCCATCACTTCATCCTGCCAGCACCTCTGCACTGCAGACTAGAAAGCAGAGGTATGAAGAGGCTTGAGCACCCAAAAGGGCATAAAATATGTGTTCTTCTCTCTAAGGAGCTTTGAAAATAATTCCCCCGCTAGCTGCAGAGTACACCTACTTTGTAGCTGACTGCAGGCAGCAGTAGATGTGATGTCTACAGGGCCGTGCAGCCTCACATTCAAGTCCACTTTACCTGGTCACTAGATCTTTGTGGCAAATTGTAAAGCAAGCTGTGCACATGCACACCTTCACTCCTATTTTAAAACCTAGCAAAAAGTCAGATTTCTGGTGCTTGTTCTCAATGGTCTGCTCTGCTCCATAAGGTAAGAAAAAGAAAAAGTCACTAAAAGCTGGGCTGTTTTTATTTCATTTCTTCAGACTGATTCATACTCTCCAATCCCTTGTCCTTAGGGAAGATACAGGGAAATGATGTAATTCTTTTTTTTTTGTTTTTTTTGCATGCTTTGGACTTTTTCTTCTGGCATCATCTGCACTGGGCCTGTTTTTTAATTAATCTGTATGGACTGTGCTAAAGTAAAAGCCTGCATTGTCTGTCTCTGTGTACTCACTGGTAATAAGGATATAATGGTTGAGGATAAGAAGTATTGACCAGGTGACCCATTAATGATTACTCAGGAGTTCTGCAAGCTTTCTTCAGAGATGTAATTTTAAAAGGCTGCCCAAATTTAAATTCTAAACATTTAAATTTTAAAAGCCTATTTATTTTTTTTTAAACTCTGTTGGAAAGATGCAGTTGTTGTAACTCCTGCAGCTCTAAACTTGTCATAAACCTGGGGTGGAAAAGAAGATGCTTTAGATTTGTGTGTTAAATTGAGAGAATAAAATCAGAAACACCTAGGAGATGCTCAAAATCTGGATGCCAGTTTTACAAACAGCACCTGGTATTTTAGCAGACTGAACTGAGACCTTATCTCTGAACTGCTTCCAGTCCAGATTAGAAACTAAATGTGAAGCTATCTGTAGTGCCTGACTATGAGGAAACTTCTGGTTTTGCAAAAGTGAAGTGGAAAACTTCACAAAAAAAATATCTTCTGATCAGGAAACAAATACACTTGTGTTGTTCTAGGACCAGAACTAGAAGGGGAGATAAGGTGCACTGAGGCAGAGGATGCCCAGGAGGTGGCAAATGTAGGTATGAGTCCTCAGAAAGGAGCTGAGTATGGCTGCCTCTCAAAGTTTCCTAAACTAGAATGACATTTCTAGGCCTAAGTGCAAAAAGACATTCTAGAAGCAGGTTTTAATTAGCATGTGAGGTGCAGGAGTTTGGAGCCACAGCTGATTGACAACATTGTAGCTCCCCGGGAAGCAGCATCTCCCAGCTCTCTGGGCAAACATAGCCGCTCATCTAGGGATAGGAAAATTACAGTTTGGGACACTATCCTCAAAATATTGTTGGCAAGAACCTGGCCCAAACCGGATATTGCACAAAAGTGAATGGCAGCCTTCTACAAAGAGAGCTCTTCCCTGCCCCTGTCACTTAGACAAAACTCAGCCCTTATGGGAGCTGCAGAGTCGCTGCACTGAAGCTGGTGTATCGGTCAGGTCTCGATGGCAATGAGCTGCAAGCTGACAGACACAGCTCAGAATACGTGCAAATGCACAACTGCAGATGCCAAAGGAGCCACCAGTTAAGAACAAGGGGGCTCTCAGTGAGCTCAGGCACCACCATGGCAGCAGAGCCTGTTTGCTTGGATTTCCCGGAGTGCCCAGTTTTAGGTGTCCCCATTCCTGTTGGCAGCTAGCAAAGCAACCTGGCAGGCAGATTGTGGGTCTAATCCGTGGTGTGAACATGGGTGCTCTCTATTAACCTTAAACAGAAGCCGAGCTGAAGTTCTAATAGCACATGATGAGCTTCAGGACATAATTGCTATTTTAAGAGACCAAATACCTTTATGGATCAGACCCCAGTGGAAGAAATTCAAGAGTGTTAGAGCAAAGTCAATAAAGTACACTACTGTAGGAATTATTATTTTTTTTTTTACAGTCAAATCCTTTTTCACTATTCACTTTACGTTCCTTTCTGTTGGCTTTCTGGAAACATGCATTCACTCCAAATGTGCCTGACCATTTGTTTTGAACAAATGCAAAAATCATATACGCAGGAATTAACTGAAACTAGATTTTGTACTTGTACCAGCAGCTGCACTAGAACCTTGTGTGAGCTCTGGCAATCCAGCCAAGGAACTGAAATTACACAAATGAATGTGACTAGTCAAAAGTAAAACATGCAGTGCAAAAAGTTAGCCAGCAGTAGTAAACAAAACTCAGAGTGGCGTTTTAAGAACAAAATAATGATTCAATCAAATAAATAAGCTAAAAACCAGAAAGGAATATTGTGAAGTGCAAAACTCCTTTCTTCTGCTCTTCGAAGCATTAATATTCCCTTGCTCAGGTGGGAAACTTTGAACAGTAACAACTTGACAAAAGCTGAAAATCATCGACAAAGCCAGAATTAGCATTTGTGAGCTCTGACTTCTAATCTCATGATCAATATGTCAATGTACTACGTGGTATCTGCATTGCTAATATTACTTGTAACTGAACAAATGAAAGCTAACTACTTTTTTCAGACTTCATGTCTGATTCTTTTCAGGTTTTGACTGATGCTTTTGGTTTACTTTTTCCTTGAGAAATGCAGAAGACACTGGCTGCTTGTTATGGAGCTTTTGCTTTTCAAGATTAACTATCAAAATAAGTGAATTGGAAAGAAAATGTTGGGGTTTGTTCAGATGCTGAGATATGTTTATGTGCTGTTCTCATTGCTTAAAGTATAAGTGAAAAGAGAAATCTACAATAAGAGCCAAGATATGAAAGAAAAAGGATGAATCTAGCAGCAAAACCAAACTTGTAATGTGGACAAAGCTTTAAATATCGGCTGTTTAAAGATCCCAAGTATCATCATTTCGAGTTACTACATCTGTGTCCTTTCTCCTGCAGACTGCCCAAAATTTGTCAGCTAGGCAAAGTGATCAGTATTGTGGGTTTTTTCAGCTGATAAGAAGACAGAAGGGACTTACTGATTTATTTAAATATCCAGCATTTAAATGAATGAATTTTCAAGCACACTGCTTTATGAAGCCTATATGATTCCAGAGCTTTTTTTTTTTTCTTCACCCTTTATGTGTTCTCATGAAATCCTATGTAGAGCAGGACCTTCTTCAATCAGAGACAATTAGTCTCTTTTCCTGATTTGGCAAACACATTGCTTTCTCTTTTTTGGAGAACTGAAGTAAAACTTCCTCAAATTACATTGCAGTTGTTTCATCACACAGCTTTGAAACCAAGTTTTCACACTGTTTATGTGAGGACGGCAATTGTTATCACTTGATAAAATAAAATCTACTCTTCTTCTGAGTTGCATGTAAAGTATATATGTAAGGAATTCTCTGCTTACATAACAGCTCAGTATAGCTGGTTTTGGTCTTTGCATCATTAAACACAGAGAACTGACCAGAGTTTGCTGACCAGAAAAGTATAGAAGCAGATATATGAGTATTACCACACAAAATTGCTGGATTTGCATGCAACAGAAAACTATGCAGTGTCTTCCCAAAGCCGCAAAGATATATATGGTTGCCTATACATTAGTATTTCGGTTCACAGCAGTAATGAAGTTTTGAAACAAATCCGACCCCCTGATCATTTCCATTTGCAAGATGGTTCTGTTCACAGAGCAGTTTTGGTGCAGAGAAGCTCTGAATTCCCTTTGCAGAGAACTAACCCAGAATCTCAGCCCAGTGCACATGAAATGCACTCCAGCCTCCAACGGGGACATGAGAGTCCAAACCGACCAGTTGGCCTTTAGGCAGCTTTAAGCCGCTTGCATGGTGAGAAGAGCCAACTCAAGGGATCAAGTTAAAGGTAGCCTGAAGTTCAAATCCTTGAAGTGCTTGTAGTGAACATGCTGATTCCCAGCACTAACTACTTCAATATGGACATCTATTTCTGTTATGATGAATTACTCATTAATGTAGACATAGTTGGCCCATGAGACATATCTGGAGGAAAAAAAAATCCGTAGAAGCATCAAATAGTTTTTTGCACAGTATTTTGAGAGGGATCTCTACATGTTTGTTTATCATGGTGGTAATCCCTCTACAGCCCTGGCCATCACCTCCTCTTATGATATAAAAACTACAGCTAGGATTTCACAGATGAAGCAAAATATCTTTGCTTCAAATTAACTTATAGTTCAGATGGAAAAATCCTGAAATGGTACAATTGAAAATACGGTATCCATTTTGGTCTACTATATGTGAGCAGATGAAATAATAAACACTGTCTCATTTTTAAAGTACTAGACATTGGGGGGTTTTTGATGAGACAGACTGATGGTGGCCTCATTTTACAACTGCTACAGCATCTGTAGGTTCTTTCAAAATTATAACACACAGGAACTCACTAATAAAATATCACAAGAAAATCAGTTCCGTTCCACACTGCTTACCATTCCTGCAGAGCTTTCTCCGTAGGAGCGTGATCACTGATCTAAAAACTGGGGATTGTGTAGATGCTCAAATTAAGTTTCCTCTGGAGAAACAGATAATTTTTTGACCTGAGCAGTAACTACTTACAGGAGTAACTTCTCAAGACTGAAAGTAACTGCCAACTTAACCAGAGCAAATGGAAGCATTTTATTTCAAACTTGAGTAACTGAGAATTTTTAAGAAGGTTTTATTAACGTAAAAACTCTTGTCATCAGGACAGAAGCCATTTTTTGGTTAAAAATACTCATTTAAGATGGTGACAGTAGGGCACTCAAAAGCAAACGTAGGTAAATTGAACTACTCACTTTCAACTTGGGCAATACAGAATTCACCCCCTTCTTGGTTCCTGGCTGATATTGCCTCTTGAAACTAACAACAACATTTCTATTCTTCTGTCTCAGTTTTTATGTGCACTTCTCTGACCTTTCAGAAAGTACCAAGAATTCGCAGAAAATCAGTAGATGTTAGTGCTGTCTCACAAACAATATTTTCTTTAGCACGTCTACTTTACTGAGTTTTCCTAATAAGAGCAGCACAGCGATCTGGAGTGAAACTGTTGGTGATGAAGACGCTGTGTTCACTCTGTATGCATTTCAGCACAACTTTAATTTAAAGTAGTTCAAGCTGGACTCAGGGACATGAGGACATTTGGGAAGCTCCTTCTAGTTTAGTTGCTACGTAACAAAACTCAGCTCTTGCACCCTGGACTGTCCTCCAGCTGACAACGGCTGAGAGATGACAGAAATGTACTGCAGGCACATCCCCTGAGCTGGTGGATGCCCCTCTTAGATGACCTACCACGGGGTCAGGGAGACATGTCACCCAGCCATGCTGCTTTGGTCTGAGCTATCGGTGATACCCTAGTTTCTGCTCTGCTCTGCATTCTCATAGCCAGTGCAGTGGAGTAAGAGGGAAAGGAGAAAAAGAGCCAGCTCCACGGCTTTGTTTCGGGCAGCATTTGTTTTCTCTCCTGGTTGTGCTGAGCAACAGCAGGACATACTGTCCTCCTGGCTTCCGGGGCTCTTTTAACTCGTTCTGCTTCTCCCTGAAACAGAGGGTGAGGATGTGAATTGCCCTGTTGGCAGGGCCACATGCTCCCCAGTGCAGGACATGGTGACTCCCAATCACTCTGAAAATAGGGGACTAAAGTAAGCGTGGCTGTATGTCAGAGAGGTGGTGAGAACGAACGTTAGTAAAGTCTTACTTTGTTTTCTCGAGTCTTGCTATCGCAACTATATTCTTTGATAAATCAGTGCAGAGGTGTCAAATACGACAACGATGATTTATTTTTATCACCCCTTTTGCAGCAATTTGCATATTTTTCTTTTGATTTTTGTCCTCCTGCCTTGGGCTTGCTCCCTCATTCCCACTTAATTCTCCCCCCTCCCTCTTTTCTCCCCCTTCCTTGTTTTGTCTCACTCAGGTTCTTTCATTGTCACATTGTGCTCCTTCAAATGCCGCACACATTTTGTCAATGGAGCCTCTGTAGTGGCTGGAAACCGAGAAGACCCTGTACTGCTGCTTGCCAGGCAGCAGGGGAGCAGGGTTTTCTCAGTTTCCAGCTGCTTTTGAAGCAGCACTGATTGGTTTCTCTCGCTGCTGCAGAAAAGGCTGGCACACGGGAGCAACAAATTCAGCATGTCCTTCTGGCCTGTTTTCAATAGATGCATAAGTGCCAGAACAGAGATGGGGAGCAATTTGATGCTGTCTGCTCAGCCATCCCTCTCTCTATTTACTGAATCAACAGTCTCCCCCTTTGCCTTTCTACCCCTTTTTCCTTCAATCTGCGATTTCTCTCTCTGCCACATCTCTTTCCATTCCACCACTCCAGCTTAGCCAGAGTTTCCTTAGGACTTTAAAGACAATATTTTTCTCTTGTGCTACTTTCGCAGTAGTATTAAAGCTGAGCAAGCACAGTTCTGTCACTCAGTGAGGTGCTACTCGGCTATTATTAACACAGTGCACTGGCTTAGAAGGTGCAAGTAAAATGGAGTAATGTCAGCTGCTTTTGTAATCAACATAAAGGAGAAAACAAAAGTTTACTAAGTTGATTAAAGCAAGACAACCCTTTCAATAATCCTTTCAGGAGATTTCTATAACAACGAAAAGTAACTCCATAAACAATGGGAACAAATATATTTAAATATTAAAAGCTTTGAATATCTTTTTCTCCCTCCTGAAGTTTTCAGCATCTCCACTATGCTTAGCGAACCTCCTGTATTATATTCTTAGGAAACAGCACTGCAAAGACTTATTCAATCAGGCAAATTCAAGGGGCTAAAATACAATCCTGTAAGTGGGTAGAGCAAGCAGTGAGAAGGGATGGAGGACAAAAACAACAGAAGTCCACAATAACCATACGTGTGCCCTAGGCCACCTGCAAATCACTGAAATATTGCTTTCATAAAGCTACATAATTGTATTTTATTAATCCATTATTTCCTAATGGTCCTTTATCTGGCCATAAGACACTAGAAACTGGCAGACGTTACTGCAGAAACAATTCAGAGAAAAGATTTGGAAAGAAGATAGGTTAGTAGATTTGTAAATTATTTCAGGTCAGATACATTAAGAAACAACATGTAAGTGGTTTGGGGGTAAAAATCAGGCCAAGGCTCCACCAGGCAGTAAATCCAAAGTTATAGCAGTTAATCCCAGATCAAAAATGTAACCGCCTGTTGATGCAATGTACTCAGCTGGTACAGCTTAAGGTAATAGATTAAAGTTGTTCAAAAAGGCAAAACTTTGCCTCGGTGCAATTTGGGTTTGAATCACCTACGACTTTTTCTCCCACAGTTGTCATTGAGGCAGCATAAGAAATAAACCTGGCATAAACAGCCGTTATGTATATGTATTCTGTGCTCTGGCTGATCCGACGTATGTTTTATTGTGTCTGATCTGGACTGAATTCGTATTGCCCAGAGATCTGGTAACTCACAGAACTGGTCTTTATAAAAACATATCTACAGATGATGATGATGATGATGAAGTAAAGAGGCAATATAAAAAATAAAACTGTTATTCTGGCCTAGATTTCCCCAACAGCTCATCTCCCACTTAAGGACCTAAACAACAGTGCAGCCCCTGGATGCTGTGTGGTTTCAACATTAGACTTCTAACTTGTATGCCTAATTGGATATCCATTGGGCTGGACACTATATAAATTCATTTCATCTAAGCAATTAAGAAAAATAAACTGAATTCTTTTGTACACAAAATGACAAGATTTACAAAACAGAAGTTAAGAATACGGTTTATCCTGGGCACCATTTCTTTTAAGCATGCCACAATATGGTTGAGGAGGAGGGAGTGTTCCGCCAGTGAGAGCATGGTTTAGCAGGAACATGCCATAGAACAAGAGTACCAGCATTGCTGTTCAATTGCTTTACTTTTATCAGAAAAGGTTATTTTCATAGGCAAAATGTATCTATTCATATTTTACATTTGTTAGTAAACACAGCACTTGTAAAATATCTCCTGAATACTGAAGTCCCTCATTTATCTGAAGAACACATTTAACCAGTCCTCAATTTCCCTAGTGTTATTTGAAGAATACATCTGAACTGTACCCAGAAGGATGGCTGAGAAACCCAATCTACTCCCCATGCTAATGTAGTCGCTGGCTCCTAGAATAAAGCCTCCAACACAGATGCAAGCAAGAGCCAAAAGGGATGATTTCCACGTCCTGCCTATGGTGGACTAGACACACAGGACGAAACAGCACTTCTCTTGGACTGCTGATGGGAATGACTTTTAGTCCCTACACATCTGGAGCAGATTTACATTGGTTACCTACAGGTTAAAGGTTCTTTATCCTTTCATTTTATTACTAGTGTCCTGCCAGCCACTCTGCCAGCTTTCCATCCCCCTGTCTTCCCCTCTCCAAAATTAGAGACATGATGTTTTTTACACTTCACAAACATGTGTCTAAACTATACATTGACTACACTTCTGGAACTTTTTGCTTCAGACTTAGTTCCACAGCTCTGGATTGTTAAAAAATAAATCCACTTTTAGTCCTGATCTGTTGCTGAAAAGCTGCCCAACTGCAGTATGAACCTGTGTAGCGGCTCAGGGAAAGTGCCTTCCAAGTACAAATATGTAACCGAGCCCAGTGATGTTTTCCAAGGGAGCATGCAAAACTGCTCCACATGCTCCCGTAAGCTCCAGAACCAGCTCCGCGGCTCCGGCAACTGGGATGTCCTGGGGCCAGCAAGGCTGGGAAGGTGGAGTCTGGAAGGCATGTGGGTGCAGCTACCTGGAAGTCTCCTCTTCCATATTATGTTTCAGACAAAGCATCTGAGGATGCTGTCAAATGTTACATGGACTGGAGAGGCTTTATGCAAAAAATGGGCAGAGTAGAGCTTAGTGAAAGGCAACTGAGGATAGGATCCAAGAAGATTGGTTTTGTTTGTGCTAAATCCACTAATTATCAGATGAAATGTCAAAGATTGTGCATGTGGTAGTGCTGTGACAGACACTGCAGCTATGTGAGGCAGGGAGTACGGCAGTCCTTCGTGTGTTTTTTCTAGTACAGCACAGTTTCTAGTTATTTGGCAATAAGCCTCACTTTAAAAAATGTTCTGGGTCCAGCTCCACCTGCCTCCTTTCCATAGCTTTCCAGGGCTGCTGCCCATTTCTCTCACCCCATGCTGGCACTGCTGCCCTTTTTAACAGTGCTGATGCTGAGATCAAAAATAAACTCAGCTGAAAACTGCTGAGTTTGTCCTAAGCAATGCAGATGTCTCTGCACTGAGCTCCAGTGCTCCCCTGCTTCCATTTTGATGCAGCGCTGAAACACTGCACTTGGCCCTGCAGCAAGCCAGCCCAGATCGAAAAGAAAATTTGTGCTTTACCTCTACACTTTAATGTACCGCAGAGAGACCCACCTCCAGTTCTTGGCACCAAAGGTGTCATGTCTGTTATGTTCAGCCAAGGGTGCAGGACAGCACTAGTTGAAAGGTTTGCAATACTCTGCTGCAACGCCTGATGTGTCACACTGGTGTTGAAGCAGCCGTTTTTAGCAGAAGAAATTAATTACTCACTAGTGGATTTTCAGGCCGAAGAGACGTTAAAACTGCTTATTTGGTTTCAACATCACAGTGACACAGTTGTACTCGTCCTGTTTCCAGGAACTGCAGTTTACGTCAGTCAGGGCTCTGCACCTCGCTCCAGCACATGGCATAAGCCCTGTAAAAAGAGGTACACACAGACAAGCTGGGGTAAGTGGCAGAGATATCTTGCTGCTGTTACAGAATAATATATCCAAGTGTTTATCATTTATCACTAAAGCTTTTCCCACTTAACTGTCTTCTATAAGAAGACCTTGTAAGTAGGAAAAGAGGAAACACAGACACCCAGGCACCCTTTTAGCAATGCTACATCAATTACAAATACAATGATCACTAGGTTTGGGCTTATTGGTGACAGTTTTTCTTCCCTTCAATTTGTGTTACGGCCCGAAATCACAAAGCTGTGATCCCCAAGAACCTCCTTTGTAATGCATATCAACTTTCGTTGTGCCCCTTTGTTCCCGATGTGACGGAGCATTGTGGTGCCTGTGTCCAGGGAGCAGGTTCGCTTTATTGTTCTTGTAAATATGTACTGCTGGGCGCAGCTCAGTGGAAGGCATTGAGTTTGTGCATGACTGACGCCCACCCGGACAACTGCTCTGACCCCCAGCAGATGGTGGTGCAGGGACTGCAATGATCTGGAAGTAATAGCATGTGCCATTTCTTTTTGTTTGGAACAGACAGCCAGACCCTGCGTTTCCCTCCCCTGCGCAGCAACAGCTGTATATACAGTACAAAACTGGCGAAACCCTAACTGTCACGCCGGTCTTTCCCCCTTTGCCATTAATCAGAAAACCTTGGGTGCTGAGACTTCATCGAGATTAAACACTGTATGAGCACCACATGTCTCTTCCCAATGTTAATAAAATTGTGTGCATTGGGGCGTAGATCAGTTGATTTCCAAAAGAAAAGTAGTAGCTAAAAATACTCGACTCGCTGGTGGTGGATTTGCTGTATTTTAACCTCTGCCCAGAAAAAGCCAGGGTACAGGAGTAAGTATTAACTAGGAATGTAACTTTTAGATTATAAATAGCCTCTACTGTAAGAAGTTTTCATTGTCATTTGTATTTGGTTTTATCAGGGACCAAAATAAGTGTTTGCTTTGAAAAGAGCGTATAAAATGGGTGAAAGTCCAGGAGTGATGTTCTGTTCCAAGGCCAGGGGAGATTTATTGCTTTGGAATGATAGCCGAGCAGTCGGTATTTGATTTTGTAAGTCAGAGGCCACATTTTTTCTAATTCATTGTATATGGGGCATCTCATCAGAGGTAAAAAATGACAAATTATAGCATGTTGGAGCAAATAATCATCCACTGTACATTTGGCCTGTGTTACCAATTGCCATAATATTGTCCTGACAGTCCAGAAAAGAACTTCCTTGGGATGGAAGAAGTAACTGCTCTCTGCCCCTCCTCTCCCGGCCCTAGCTGAGACAGCTATCGAAGAAAGGGGCTGAAAACCAGCTGCACTCTGAACATTGTATTTCTGACTGCTATAATGCTTCGGCGAGGCTTTCAGCAGGCAGGTCAAAGAAAGGCAGACTTGCAGTGCTCAAAATGAGTAACAAAGGTAGGGCAGGAGTAAAGGCAAAGAAATGCATTTTTTTTTGGCCACAAAACCTCTTTAGACTTTCCCTTCACTCTTCTACTGGCATAAACACCACTTGAGGATTTCACACATAACATCTTTGAGCAACCTGGTCTAGTGGGAGGTGTCCCTGCCCATGGTAGGGGGGATTGGAACTAGATGATCTTTAAGGTCCCTTCTAACCCAAGCCATTCTATGGTTCTATGATTCTATGACCCTCAAGCTACAGGCCCACATCCAAACTGTCAGACTGTTCCTCTGAGAAAGTGCAATCTCCCTCTTTCTGTGCAAGGGAAACCTGTCCTGGCTTTATTCCTCTCAAACTCCCCACACTAATGAAATATTTCTGGGGGGACTTGTCTCCCAGGTTGTATCATCATGACATTGCTATCAGGTTACAATCAGCCTCTGCTGTTGGGCCATTGGCTGAGATACATATTTCTCATTATTTTTCATCCAGAAATTTCATCCTAGACTTGAGAAATTACCTTGTAAAGTTTGGTGAGACCAGCTTCAGTTTTAACAATCTTCTGAAGCAAAAATGTTAGAAAATCCCTGTTCACCTCCAGTGTGAAACCACTTCGTGTTCATCACCCAACAGGGCTGAGTCAAAGGAAAAATGTTTCAATTTCTCTTTATATGACTTTAAATAAAAATTATTGTTCAGTCTGAATTCCTTCCAGACTTTTCTGATCTTGTTTCTAGTTGCACTACCTCAAACAACAAACACTTAAACAGAAGTAGCTTTACTTTCTTGACTAATCCCATTAGCTTTAATGAGTCTAATCGCATGAGTAAAATTATGCATGTGCTTAGCTCTTGGCAAGGTCAGTGCCAGTAACGAGCAGAAAAACAAACTGGTAATGAAGCCATGAGTAATAAGAGTGACTGGATATCTGGATTTCTAGAAAAAACATACAGCTGTCTGGAACATTAAAAATAAAACACTACTTGTTAAAATTAAAGAAGAGAGAATGAATTCTGAACCAAGACTGACAATAAATAAAATTATACAGAAATTCTTTAATTAATTAGCATCCATGATATGTCTCCGGTTACCCCCGTAACAGCTATAAGCTCATTACCTTAGTTATGACTTATCTGTTCATCCATTCATTTATATAAAGCTCATCAATATGATATCTAAGCAATAATGAAGCATTTTAGCATTAAAAGGTCACGTGTAATCCCCTAAAAGGAAAAAATTCAAAAGGTCATTTTATGCACAAGTGTCAGCCACTCTGGATCTCAGCAATAAAATATTCTCAGGCAATTTGTCTGGAATTTATTTTCATTAATTACTGCCAGAAATAGTCTTTCTTTTTTCAGGATGAGGATTATGGGCTGCAGAACAGCAGAGGTTCAAAATGAGAGTGGTATGAAAGTTAGACTAAGTCCACAATGACTAGAATTTGTGCAACTGATCTTGACAAAAGAAATAATCCAGATAGATATTAACATGGCAGCATTACAAGATAATTATTTTTTTTGATTACATGTTCTTTGACCATGCCTTTAGATTACTTTAAAAAAATCTTCTGTTTCAGGAGTGGATAACTTCCTCAATGTTTTAAATAAAGAAACAGCCTCAAATCAAGTATAACATTCATAGGCAATGGACAGCCTCTGTAAGCCACTAAATATACAAAATCAGGACCAGCACGAGACTCAACCATGATTAAATTCTCCAAATAGTGTTTATGTGGTAACTGAACTTTATACTTGTTGTGAAGCAATTCATTTCCTAACTCCTTTCTCTAGCCATAACTAGGAAAATTCCTGTGTGTACATATCTGGACACAAAATTGCAGGTTAAGGATTTCTGTACCCCCCCATAGGAAGGACACGACATAACATATTGCTATGACTGGAACCTAGACTTTCGTGGTGCATAATAAAACGGGCTGGTTTAAAATGTCAGATAGGTTTTTTGGGGTAGCTTTATCAAGTAATTATGTGCAGTTTGTGGTCCTCTTTTCTTAGAGTAGCTCTTTTTTTGTACCTTGTTATAGTTAGTCTGAAATTCCCTCAAGCACTATATCCTGCAGAAAAATGGGTATAATCAAGATTGTGGGTTTCTCTTGTGTTTTGTTGAACCAAGTGAGTTAGCTTTCTTTGGGGGCTTTTCCAAAATCACATTTTACTTGCAGGTAAAGATGAAGCATGTCAGCATAGATTTTCTCAGAGAGCCTTATGAATAGGAGAGCAGATTAGCTGAAAAAATCAGCTCTACCTCAGCTGGCGAATTACAGGCTTGGGTGTGAGCAAATCTCAGGCAGTGTAGATGGTAAACTAATATACATCATGAAAACAACAGGACTACGATGGCACCTCTGGTTAAACAGTTTTTCTGCACAAGGACATCTATTTTCACATTGGTTCAGAACTGTAGCTTTGAAAACTCAATCTGTACTTATATATGAATAAAATCAATAAAACATGTGGAGCCAGATCATAATCTTTAAATCTTCCTTTTGTTTTATTAATTATTTGTGATAATTCACAGTCTAACTGACTACTTCAGTCTGTCTTGATTTCAGTGGGATGCAATTAATTTCCTTTGGTGTACTCTGTTCAGAGTCTGTTCTACAGGGAGCACACAGACTGAGGAGGAGCTGTACCTTCTCTAGCACGTTTTGGAAGCATTGAGACTTCTACACAGTTTATCCTGCCATACTCCTTGTCAGTAATGACTCTGCAATCCTGCGCGCTGTGGTCTCATCTTGGAACTGGTTTGGTGGGTCCTTGGTCCACCTGTGGCACAAGGTCAGGGTGGTGCAGGAGCCATCGCTCCCGGCAGCATCAAGGTGGGGCCCGGTGAGCATCTGCTCTGCCGGGTTGTGTGCCTGTGAATGCTGGGGCGCAGGGGCTGGAGGTGCCGAGTGGGTGGTGGGCAGATTCTGCCAGCCTTGGGGACATAAAATCATAGAATTGTCAGGGTTGGAAGGGCCCTTAAAGATCATCTAGTTCCACCCCCCCTGCCATGAGCAGGGACATCCCCCACTAGATCAGGCTGCTCAGAGCCCCATCCAGCCTGGCCTTAAACACTTCCAGGGATGGGGCTTCCACCACCTCTCTGGGCAACCTGTGCCAGTGTCTCACCACCCTCGTGGTGAAGAACTTCTTCCTAACGTCCAATCTGAATTGATCCATCTCTAGTTTAATTCATTCCCTTTAGTCCTACCACTACCTGACATCCTAAGAAGCCCCTCACCAGCTTTCCTGTAGGCCCCCTTAAGATACTGGAAGGCTGCAATAAGGTCTCCTTGGAGCCTGCTTTTCTCCAGACTGAACATCCCCAACTCTCTCTATCTGTCTTCGTAGGAGAGGTGCTCCAGCCCTCTGATCATCCTTGCGCCCCTTCTCCGGACACGTTCCATGTTACTCTCCAGCTGCTTCATAGCTTCACTGGAGTCTGGTGGTATCTGCAGGGGGAACCTGTGGACAGGGATGCTGGTGGCACCCGTCACCGCTGCAGAAGAGGGCTGTGTGTGAAGAGCAGGGCTAAGGCAATATTCCACTGCCACACAGAGCTGCTGGACAGGCACCACGTGCATGCATGGAGAGGAGTGCTATGTAACAGGGGTCCAGAGAGGGACAGCTGTTTCTTTGAAGAGCTCAGTAAAACTAAGGAGAAGAGAGATGGGGGATAGCTTACGTGCAAACAGCAAGAAAACTTGAAGGTTGGACTTGATGATCTCCAGAGGTCCCTTCCAACCCCTGTGATTCTGTGAAAACTTCGCCTGAGGGAAAATAACTGAAGATATTTTTCTGGGATAGGGTAAGGAGCAAAATCTAATAAAATGCAATGTGTTTTAAGTGTGTTCTAGAAAAGTATTTAAACATAGGAGGTTACAGAAGTCAGTCATCAAGCTGTTCACACTGTTAACCTACATAACCACATGATGTTATTACTGTTAACCTCATCTTCCCTCCCCCTCTTCCTTCCTATTGTTTGCTATACTCACTTCTTGAATCTTGCCTTTACATTTTAAAAATGCTCTATGAAGGGACTGTACTGGTTTGCACAGCACACTAGAGGCCTAAGCCCAACTGCAGCTTTTGGGAACTACTATGCTAAGTCATACTTACACCTTAACTGGCATTAAGATGCAGGTTCAGATTACTCTTTGCGCTACCATCCTCTCTAAGGTTATGACGCACAAGTGAAAACTATGTAACAACACTCCTGCTGCAGATTGCTAATTAGCCCATCCTTTCTCCTTACCATCCTGAAGACAAGGATTGCAAATCCTCTGAACTATGTTGAACAACAGCTTCCATTTCAAAGAGCAGAGGCACTTCTGACATTGAGCTGTCCAGCCAGCAGCCTAGTGATAACTTTTGCTGGCATATGCACCGAAGTTCAGATGTAAGATATGTTGTGTGGGCAACTGCCTGTTTATTTTCTTTCCTAGACACGCGGTTAAACCACGTTGTACATCCTGTGCTTATAACATTCCAGCAGGGTTGTATCACAGTACCTTCTATTAGAATGTGTGATTTACACCACTAGGTACAAACTGCAACATCTAGAGATAAACCTGCTGGTTACAATGAAGATCCAGATAACTGTGTGGTTCTATTACCTACAATGTTTTTTAAGGTCACTGGATTTTATAAATAGCTAGGATTTTACAAGACACACACTGCGTTATTTTCTATAAGACAGACTCAACTGAGAGAGAGAGTCTTGTCCCCTTGTGTGTCTCTTACGTGCTAAGCACTTAAGAGACACGTGGTGCTTCTACACAAATGTGTGCAGGTCTGTTGTCTTCTCATCTTTCTCCAAGCCAGTGAGGCAGAAGGCAGTTGCAAAATGAGAAGTCAGGCATTATGTTAGGTAATGCTGTGCCCAAAGGAATGAGCTTAGGCGAAGTCCAGAGCCAAGTCTGAGCTGGAGAAAGTTTGGTCTGGACTGGTCAAACAAGCTGTTGAAATCTTCAGCTTGGTTATCATAGCTCGCATCCAGAGCTCCCTGCTCCCATCTGCCCTTGTGCTCCAGAGGAGGGCTGCTTGCGTGCTGCCGGCCAGCAGCTCCTCCAGTACCATTGGTGAGACAAACTCCAGGCCAAAAGACTTCCTCCCCGTCTGCGCAGAGGACCTGATCTCTAATGACTCCGTGAGCTCTTGCTAGGCTCCATCTTTTCTCCTCTTTCCACTCGAAAAGTAAAGGACCAGGGGAACCAGATGAATCCCCCCAAATGAAGGTGTTGGCATCCACTTAGCACATATGCACAGACCTGGCTCTGTCCACATCTGCACGTGTCAGTGAATCCAAAGAAGTAGGATGGTCCCATCCCCTAGTTTACAAGGGAGAGTAAACTGGATTTCCTTCTTTAACAGCCTTCTGTTTTCAAAGGCAGCTAGTGATTCTGAGCACTCAGCTGGAGTCACCTGGCAGAGCGTCTGCTTGGAAGAAGAGCGAAGCTCAACACTTGTTGAAATCATGTCCTTCAAAGGCACCTCCAAGCTGTGCTTCTCCAAATAGTTTCTGAAGTGATGGGTCTGACTCAGGACCCTTCCACCAGCCTCAGCAGGGCTCAAATCCAAAAGTCAAACAACCAATTTGCATAGCAAACACAAAACTTTAAATGGTGCGAACCTTCTATTTGAATTTGGCTTTGGAAGCGTTTACATTCATTACAGACCAAAAAGCAGGGCCTAGTTCCCCAAGGTGCTAGATGCTTTCAGTTTTCAGTAAAGTTAACAGGAATTCTCAGACTCTATGTGAAATACAAACTTTTAGCAGCAAGAAGAAAATTCGACACATGAACAATATTAAAAAACCCTCTGTGGTTTTATTATCTTTCCTTCCACTGGCTACTCACGTAATTTCAGGCTACTGTTTTTGATTTGAATAGTATTCCTGGCCTTTTGAACTACAGATTGTTTATAATCAGAAAGGAAAAAAAAATCAGTTGTTATTTGTTTTATAATGTACCTCTGCCACTGATGAAAAGGACTACAATAGTTTCTGTATTTATCAATTCTTTGAAATAATATGCCTGCTCTAGTATCCAATTAATCTGGGTATTAATAAGAAAGCCTTATTTGTAAAATATTAAGAGTCTAGACAATGCAGATTATTGTGTGCTATATTTTTAGATTTTCCAGTTTGATTCAAAACACACTAAAAGAGGGGCCCCAGAAAATGACCATCTAGAGACAGTCCATGGCAAATATCCAGAAACCACTCTTAACCACTCTCACGAGCTGAGATCATACTCTAGCCTTGAGAGAGAAAAAAAAGATGTTTTTAGGAAGATATTTCCAAAGGGATTAGGAGTTGCTCTTTGCAAACAATACAGAGGATTTCCAGTATGCATTGTGCTTTTGCCGAGAAGTGCGCTTATGAGGGAGCCAATCAAAGTCCTTTCATACCTAATGAGGAGGGGGAAATCATGATGGGGAAAGTCCCTTAATGATAGCAAACAATAGCTGTTTGTACAGAGAGTAGGATTACAGAAAACTTTCTTGCCAAGCAATCTCTTAAAACACGTTTTTACTCATCTGAGACATTATTCATTGAATTAATATTAGCAGTGGAGAGGTTATGTGGGTGACAAAACCAGAATCATATTCATGGGATTACCGAAATGTTATCTTTTTCCCTACCTTGGGAGACAGCAGCAGAATGGAAGGAAGTAATAAAAATTATGTGGGTTTTGGAATCTCAGTGGATCTTAAAATCAATGTTGCATTTGTGCTTGAAGTTAGATTGACATGTACTACTGAAGAAACAGAGGAAGTTGAATGGACAGGACAGAGTTCTTGATGTAAAAGAATTCATTTTCAGTGCCTGACATTGCATGTCTATTAGACATGTCTATTAGAAGACAGTCAGTCCCTCACCTTGAAACAGTAATGTTGCAACATGAATCTAAAATTATTTTTTTTCATGCTGCATCAAAACATTGGAGCATACCTAGGATAATTTTGTCTTGCAGATACCTTCTGTTCCTGTGCTTATGCTCAGCAGTCTATCAAAGGTCAGAGTCTTAGCATACTCAGTAATTTTTTGTTTGCTAGACAAATGTATCTTAGGCATTTTGGTTGCAGATGACAACAAAATTACGAAAACAGGCTCTTCATTTAAAATTTCGAATTTTTTTTAAAAAAGTGATACATACGTAATCCAATAGCTCTAATAGCTGTGCTTCTAGACTCTAGCCTCCTACTGTTTTTATTCACTATTTGGAAAAGAATTTCTTTTCCATTTCACACTGGTTTCCAAACTCTGTATGAATTAATTTTTAAACTCGGTAAATAGGAATGAAATCGCATTTGGTCCACGCTGCCTGACAGAGCCACCCAAAGCAACCCAGGCCAGGTTACTGCTGGTCAGTGAGAAACTCAAGCTGCTCAACAGTTACCAACCTGCGCTCATCTCTGTACACCGACGGGGACAGATCAGGCACTGTCACTTCCACAAAACTCCCTGACAGAACGTTCACTTTATGTTAGGGGGGAAAAAACACTTTTCCGTCTTCCTGGTGCTCG
>NW_009707272.1:3387-4518 GCF_000703405.1 Apaloderma vittatum | reverse complement strand
ACACTCAGACTACCTCAGGGAAGTTGGGCTAATTATGATTAGTGCTTGTCTATTATTTCTGTGTTTTATTTTCATGGTGGTATCCTATGTTGGGATCATCAGGGCTGTGCTGAGGATCCCCTCGCAGCAGGGACGACACAAAGCCTTCTCTACGTGCCTCCCTCACCTGGCCGTGGTCTGTCTGTTCCTCAGCACTGTCATGTTTTCCCATCTGAAGCCCCGCTCCAAGTCCTCCTCATCCCTGGACGTGGTCGTGTCAGTTCTGTACTCGGTGGTGCCTCCTGCAGTGAACCCCCTCATCTACAGCCTGAGGAACCAGGAGCTCAAGGATGCCCTGAGTAAAATGATCAGTGAAGGCTTTTCTATAGCAATTAACTGATTATTTTCTTCTGCAGATCATTCATAATGTAACTTATTACAGGGCAATTCTGACTCTTCAGTGTTTTGAAGACGATGGTATGAAAATTCTCTTCATTAGTCTTGTGATAATATTGTGCACAATGAAATGTTATTATTGATCCCACTTGAATTCACTGTCTATGTGTTCAATTTCACCCATTTACTGTGTAAATATTTTTTTCCTCTGCATATTTAAAAAAATTAAAGGGTCATACAAATTTTTTTTTATCCAAGATCCTTCCTGTGAGGTTTTTTTATTTTTGTAAGGACAGTTCCTCTGTGCTGAGGGGAAGAGGAAGAGGGTCCCGGCGCAGAAGCATGGCCAAAGAGCACCAGTGCTTGGTGTCTCCACAGCTGTTCTCTCCACTCTCACCCTCTCCTTCTGATCTTCTTTGCTGGGGTAACACCTGAGGGCTCTGGCAGATTGGTCCCCATCCTGTGGTGTGGCCGTGATGTTACCACAGGCAGGGACAGCCCATGGGCACCTCTGGCACAGAGCTGGCATCTCTAACAGCATTTCCATCAGGAAAGGCAATCTTCTCAGTGTAGTGCATGAAGATGTGGGCACCTGGGAGTGGCCGCACCAGAGCAATTGTCAGCGAACAGCTCTCCTGGGTGGAGTTGAACAGAACCAGTGTCCAGTGGCTTTTACTTTCCAGCTCAGTCTCTCCTAAGAGGACGCACTTTCTGAAGGGAACAGTGTGTCTGTGCAGATGGTGTCTGCTGCTGGAG
>NW_009707272.1:1973-3367 GCF_000703405.1 Apaloderma vittatum | reverse complement strand
AGTGCCAGGGCTGGGGATTGAAAAAGTCTCTGTCTGGTCCTGACTCCTGGAGTGACCGAGGCCACTGCTGGACCTTGTGTGCCACACGGGGTGTGCCGGGAAGGAAAAAAGTCACAAGGAAGTGAAAGGTGGCACCTTCGGTGAGGAACAGCCAGGACAGGTGATCAACAAGAGTATTCCATTCCAAATATCTCATGCTCAGTGTAAAGCCGTGGGAACATGGGAGTTAAGTCCTCTTCTTTACTGTCTGGCATCTGAGGAAGACTCTGTCTGAACTTTTGCCTTTGATCCCTATCCCGAGTTCCATAATCCAGCCCCTGTGCCCTGTTCCCTTTTGCTGCTGACACTGAGGCTGCCCCGGTGCCACCAGCTCTGCAGCAGCAGTGGAGACTGATATCAAAGGGCTGGGGGTCACTTCAATATCAGTTTTAAATACAGTTTTATGTATGTCATTGCTTTCATTTTCTCCTTATCAGTAATATTACCCACTCGGTCCCCATGTGTTGCCTGGTCTACTGGAGAAGTGGCCTCCCTACCCATGACAGGGAGGTCGGTCTAGATGATCTCTAAGGTCCCTTCCAGCCTAGGCCATTCTACGATTTCAATATAATATATTACTGTTTTAGTAAAAGTAACTTAATTTTCTTTTCCAATCCTTAAGTCTCTCTGCTTTCTCCTTCCTGTTGCCAAAGGGAGAGGGTTTAGAGAGCATCTGTCAGCATTTTCCTCCTCATATACTCTGCCCTGGTAAGGTGTCATCGGGAATATTGTGTCCAGTTCTGGGCCCGTCAGTTCAAGAAAGACAAGGAATTGCTTAAAAGAGAGCACAGAGCCACAGATGATTTAGGGAATGGAACACACACTTATAAGAAAAGGCTGAAGGAGCTTGATCACTTTAGCTTGGAGGAGACTGACGGGTATTAATGTTTATAAATACGTAAAGGGTGAGTGTCAGGAGGATGGATCCAGGCTCTTTTCAGTGATGTCCAATGACAGGACAAGGAGCAATGGATACAAGGAGGAGCACAGGAAGTTCCACAAAAACATTAGGAAAACTTTTTCCCTGTGAGGGTGCCTGAGTCCTGGCACAGGCTGCCCAGGGAGGGTGTGGAGTCTCCTTCTCTAGAGATATTCCAAACCCCGTCTGGGGTGACCTACTGTAGGTGATCCTGCTCTGGCAGGGGACCTGGACTTGATGATCTTTCAAAGCTCCTTCCAACTCCAGACATTCTGTGAACCACCAAAACCTACTCATGGGCAGAGTAGTGTAAGGAACAGAAAAGAAATTTGAGTGCTCTCCAAGTACTCTTCTTGCAAGAGCTAAAGCCTCAGCACATTATCAACACCACTTCCAGCACAGATCCCAAACCCCCCACATATGAGCTGCCACTACG
>NW_009707272.1:0-1582 GCF_000703405.1 Apaloderma vittatum | reverse complement strand
CACTCAGACGTCTCAGTGCCTGTTGGCTCTGCACACTGTGCACAGCAGCGCACCGGTCTGTGGGAAGCAGGTTTCAGTGACTGTATTTTGGAGTTAATATAGAGCTGAAAAATGTCTTATTTCACATTGAACTCTGCCTTCCTCGGTTTTCTCTTGTTGGTAATAAAGAAACATCCTTTGGGGGGTGTGTGTGTGTCTGTGCCTCTGGTTCTCCAAGGGAAGCAGGTGATGATGGGGGCTGAGGGGCTGAAATGTTCAGCTGCAGCCTGGTGTGGAGGAAGCTCAGCTGTGCCCAGGGCTGCTGTCAATGGTGGGGTGGGGTAGGGGTGAACACTCACCACAGGTTGTGGAACCACAGGTTTTGGCCATGAGAAGCTGAAATCAGGACTCAATAGTCTTGGTGATTGTTAAGACAATATTCTTCATGGCTGAATGCACGGGAGATCGCTCTGCCTAACGTGTGTGCCGTAGAGAGTCAGATGCATGGCTTACGTGCAGGTTATACATACATATCCTCAATATTAAAAAGAAATGATTAACATATTCATTATTTTCTGACAACTTGTTATCATAGATTATCACTCACTCCAGGATGTGAATTATTATCTCTTGGTGGGCTACAGAGATATCTTGTGGTCGTTTACTTCATTCTTCTTTTCATCACCCTGTTCTCTTGCTGAGCTATAGCCTGTACTCCCTTGTTCTCGCTGACAAGCAAGATCTGCAGTCTTGAGGCACCTTGTGCCTGTTTATCTCATAGTAGCCTTGCATCCCGTTCTCACAGATAAGTCCCACTCAAAGCATTGTAACATGCACCCGTATCCATCTCACAATGCCGTTGTTATATAGTTCATTGCTGCTGTTTGTTAAAAGACTTCTAGCTAGCAAATTTCCATTAGGCTCTTGCTTCAACAGGGATCATGATGTGAAGCTGATAGATGCTGGATGTGGTGCAATCCCAAAGGCAAGAGTAGCTGTTGCTTTCAGAGAGAAGAGGTAAATCAGGAAATGCACACATGTAAGAAAATGCATATTTGATTTCAGAGTGCAATGAAGTTTTTGACTACTAGATCTACACAGCTCCAGGTGCAGCAGCAGCCTCCAGGTTTGCCTGCCTCTTGAGCCTATACCAGCCACATGCAGCACCCTCACAAGTCGGCATTTTGTTGACGGAGCATCCAGGGAAAATGCAGCCAATTCTCCCCAGTTCCAGGGGAGATCCAGCTGTGGTCGTGGGTCTGAAGGTGGGACCTATTGTCCCCATGATTTCCTCAGAACTGCCAAGGGGTTGTTGTTGCTGCCTCTAGTTACATCACATCACTGTAAAAGTCAAGCTCAGGTTGTATCAGAAGTTTAGATTGGCTATAGTATTTCTTTTACTGGAAGAGTGTTGAGGCATCGGAACAGGCTGCCCAAGGCAGTGGTGACATCAGTACCCCTGGAGGTGTTAAAAAAACATCTAGACGAGGTGCTCAGGGACACAGTGTCATGGTCACCATACTGTTGCATCGACGGTTGGACTTGATAAACTTAGAGGAAGTTTCTAACCTTAATAATTCTCTGATTTTTGGCCCATATTCTT